>NW_019525475.1:317084-342353 GCF_002814215.2 Seriola lalandi dorsalis | reverse complement strand
GGTGGGGGGCACTACTGGCTACTAAACCAAAATCAAGCTTTATATGTTGGGTTTTATAACTTTATCTGCAGCACTCGCTGCATAATGTCAGAGTCCCCCTGAGTCCAAGGTGATATAACTAATATTTCTCCAGTCCAACAGAAAGTAAAACATCAGTCAGATTCCTTCACTTTCTATCAAACCCTGGCTGCTGTTGTTTACTGTTCTTTATTTTGTCAGTTATTATTATAGCTAACTGATGTGCCCATTATATAATACTAGCATACTGATTTGGACATTATTTTCTAATAATTTGTTTGTTTATTATTTAGCATGGACGCTACAGACAAACACTGTCAAGCCATGCGACAGATCTAATGTATGTAGCTAGCTGAAGCTAATTAGCTGCCCCGATCCCTGGGTTGGCTTTTAAACCTTGATGATGTGCCAGGAATCCAAGCGATCGTCCCAGAACCAGATCGTAAGTCGTTGATCACGTGATTAATTGGCCGTCGCTCAAACTGCACGTCAAACAAAAGCCAATCATCCCACTTCCAAAATGACTTTGGCGCGACCAAGTCAGGACTGAACCGGGCCGAATCTGCCCCGTATCTGCCGGGGTGTTGGTGTTTGCAAACTGTTGAGGGGTAAAAAGAATCTTCAGCATTCTGAAGGATGGGAGTTGCTATGGAGATGAAGTGAAGTGGCAACTTTGTAGCCCAACAACAACCCCAGTCTGTGATGTGAAGTGTTTTCAGGGGTAAATGAAGGAATATTTTGGAATGTTTCAAGAGGTTCTTGTTTATTTATAGTATCACATCAATTTCAGGTTCATTGTTTCCTTTTTGGATTTATAATTTGCACTGTTTTAGGTTAAATTCATTCATCAATTCATTTCCACTCCTCTAGAAGCAACACTTCATTACACCAGATGATCTGCCTGTCACCAACCAGGATTCAACAGAGCATCCCAAACAAACAGCACTTAACATGTTTGTGCTGTAAGACTGCAAACCCGCCTCTCGCCCTCAGAAAATCATTTTGTTTTCATGGTTACAGTTTTCCCTCCGCAGATCGACATTCCTCTCCAGAAGCACTTTGTGGGCCTGTTAATCAGTAACTGGGTGGGTTACCATCTGCTCATGTTAACAAAGATTTTAACTAGGAAATGAAATAGTAAAGAGTTGTTTTCCCAACTGTGTCTTTTTCTCAAACTTTGTATCATAAAATTATTTTTGTTGTTGAACTACAACACAAAGATATGACATCGCTGGAGGACGAATTCAAACTCTTTGACTCTTCTGAAACCCAAAAAAAAGAAACCAAAGTTGCAGTACTGGGATCAGTGATGATATGACATCCATAATAATTCAGCTTTGTCTTTTTCGGTGGGGGTGAAGTGCCTCTTTAACATGCACAGATGGGTTGCACAACCCATTTGGCTGCTGAATTAGAATCAACAGATTGAAGGTACCGGAAAAGATGCTGCTAACTGATCTGTGGGAGGCGAATGGGAGCAACGGCGACAAAATGATCTCTAAAGGCAAAGAGTTACACTTTAATCTTGCAGCAGAATCACCGCAACTGAAGCTGTTATTTGTTTCCCAGCATTTGAGGCCAGCGCACAGAACATGTCAGATCTTGGTGCTGTTGGTTTCAGTAAAAGAAAAACTGCTTTAAACTCAGATATTTTATATAAAAATGAAAACAGTACAAAACAAGCAAACAGCACAGAGATTATTTCCCTCTTCAAAAGTTACATATTCATTGTCTATTTTCCCTTCCCCCCCTTTCAAGTAGAATCTGTCACACACTCGGCTGATATGATGACTATGTCCACATTTAGCTCGGTTTGACTTGGCTTCTGGATGTTGTCTTGGAAACTAATGAAGGGCTGTCTGCCCACAGGAACCATGGTAGTGCAAGTGGCAGCCACGGACGCGGATGACCCGACATATGGGAACAGTGCCAGGGTGGTCTACAGCATCATCCACGGACAGCCGTACTTCTCGGTGGAGCCAAAGACAGGTGGGTGCAACGTTTGTCGGACGAAAGTGATGGTGATTTAAAGTCCGGAGCAAAACATCCTCTCAATTAGATTTGTCCCAAGAGTGATGGAGTTCTACAGGAACACACGGTTTTCTTTATTCACATAAGAGATTTATGTGTTGTGTTTTTGTTGGTGGTCCTCTCACTGGTTTGAATTAGGTGATTTGAACTTTAAATGTGGCAAAGTTAAGAAATACTTAAGTGCAAGTAATGTTACTGAGTTTTAAAAGAAATACTCCCAGAAGTCACAGTAACAAGAGTAAATGTAATTGGCTACTTCCACCCCTGGTGCCAGTGTAGTGGAAATAACGGCGATGAAATCAAAAAGCAGTTTTAAAAAGCCTGAGAAAACTGCTAAAAATAAGCAGCATGATCAGATTTGAGGATGTTTGTTGAGTCGTGGGCTGTTTATCCTGAGAAGTGCAGCAGCAGCCCTCGCTACATCTTCATAGCCGGCTCATTAGCCACTGCCCTGCCGAGGCTCGGCAGCTTCATGCAAAGCACTCTCGCAAGAAAACTGAAAAAATATGGGCCATCCCACAATATTAGGCTTCATCCTCTGCTTCAAGAGCAACACATACACACATGCTGCGATTTTACTGAATGTAGTTCTTTAGTTCTGTTGTCATGAAGTGGTGAAAGCCTCCACAATGCAGGGATACATGTCGTTTATTTTTCACACTCAAGCAGACACAGCAATAAGAGGGATGCTCCACGACAAGAACTCCGCTGTGACCTGTAATGTTCACTGTAAACATTCAGTGAGCCTGCAGCGGAAGAAAATGGAGCATTCAAGAAAAATGAATGTAGAGCGCGAGAAAAAAGGAAATGACTTCATATTGTTTTCGGCATTATGAATGTGGCGTCTGAGGAGGAAAAGATGTTGTGAGCCATCGAGATTTCAGCACAGTTAGCTGTGAAGCCTGCACACTGTCACCGAATTTCTGTGTTGTTTTTCACTTTCTGGAGACCTTCTGCTAATGAAGCCTCCCGCTGCAGCTTTCATTAGGGAACATTTCCATGTTTCAATGTTTTGGGCCTAACATTTACATGTTTTATACGCTCTAAATGAAAAAAAAGGGTTCCTCATGGATACTCTTTAAGCTCCGGGAGGTCCGCAGGGAGCCCTCTGAGGCTGTACATCTTTGATTTTAAGTGAAGGATTCCTCGTGGCTCCTTAGAAGCTAAAACTTCCGTGGACCAATTAATGTCTTGAAATGCTGTTATCACCTTCACTAAGACGAGTTTGGTTTGAAACTTCATTTGTACCTCAGTGTTTTTCCTCAGTTCCTTAATTTTTCTGTGATGAATTCAACTGGCAACCAAGCAGCTGATATCCGAGGATGTCGGTAATTTTTTTGTGATAAAAAACATAGCTGGTAATAATTAGACTGGATTAGTTTAATTGATATCATAGAGTTAAGTTAAGTAATCCTTTGAGTAATTTGGTCAAATATTTTGTCTTTTTAATGAATTAATTTCCAAGATTTTTAGCAAGATTTTATCGGTGAGTGTAAGTCAGAGATTCGCTTTGGTCCCCGTCAACTCCTCTTGCTCTGTAGCTGCTAAATGCTCCGCGATGTGCGCCTGCGAGTTCGTCACTGTCTTTGTCTGCGTGCTGTTTGGTGCTGGACAGCATTTTCACTAAAAGCTGCTTCTCCACCAAATTCTTCCAGGGACTTTTAATTCCCCCCAAAGAACTAATGTGTAGGAACCTTGCAGGAGGTAAAGGTTTTCTCAATCACATTGTGATTTGCATTTCCACAGCAGAGCCAAAGCCCTGGGAAGATAAAGCAAATTAGTCTGCTGACTAATCAAAAGAGCGCCGGTCGCCTTTCACATCATTTGTACAAAAATTGACAGCACAGCCTTTGTGGAGCGTTCCTGCCATGGGAATGCACCTAAAAACAGCCGCCTGTTGAATCTGGAAACTGAGCGTTTTAATTGGTTTGATTTGGCCTCCTCCTCTTTCCCACATGTGTCGAAGTGTCCTTGAATAAGATGCTGAACCCCTTCATTTCTCTGGATGTGGATATGAAGGGAAAAGACAGTTCTCGCACAGTGATTCTTCTCTTTCAGTGTTGAGAGTTGCTCAGTAGAGATTTAAGCATGAAACTTTACGTGCAGATAAATCCCATGTTGGTGCTCTTTCTGTAGGACAATGGCTGGGTTATTAACCTGTCACACACACACACACACACACACCTTAATGTGCGCCCGGGCGGAGGCCTTTGGGCCTTTGCCAGCGCCTTGGTCGTCTCCTGTCCATCTCTGCCAGACCACAACTGATCACACTTGGCTCTCTCCCTCTCTCTCCGTCCATGTAGAAGCTGATTGGATCTCACGGTTATGAGATGCAACATTGGTGTCAGACGTGAACAGCACGGATGGCCCGTCAGAGAGGCGCCACTCCGCGAGGGACTCGATGCGAGGAGGCGTGAATAACGTGCTCTCTTGTTTGAAAATGGGAACAAGCTAATACAACCTAAAGAGAGAGGGTTTATAGAAGAGCGACTTGCAGGCTTTCGCAGCAGCATTGTTTCTGTCTGAAGTCTCTTTCTGGGTTCAGAACTTTCTTGGTGATTATTCTTTTTAGATCCCCCCCCCCCCCCATTATATTGCTGCCTGCAAACGTAGAGACACAACTGTAATTGAGAGAAATATTAGAAAGTGTTCACTCGGTTACCTTCGTCTTCATCTTCATTTAGTTACCTTTCAAGAAGAGCTACCTTTGGGGAAATAAAAATTTATGCCACTGAAAAATGCTCTGCTGGTTTCCCTCTAAAAAATCAAGATGCTGTTGTGTCATTAACTTTTAACACCGCTGCACCTTTTACAAACTTGCCGAAGACTTATCTCGCTTGGAAATATTTATTTGAAATTTGGTGTTAGCTGATACATGCTAATTTCTCCTGCTTCTTATTAAGAGTTTGGTCATGAGGATCTTGAAAGGAAGCCGCTTGGTTTATCAGGTAGCGTCCGGCAGAAGTTACTAAAACTGAAACGGGACTGATGGAAATTCGACCACGTGCCTCTGAGCGTTCGGTGATCTTTAAGAAAGTTTGCAAGAGCACTTGAACCCGTCGACGAGTCTCAAGTGAGACTTCATGACACCGATACCAATTAGAGTGAGAGCAGACATTTACTTAAGTGACATTCAAACAGCATGTCTGCCCCATAAAGTCCCCACATTACTCTCATGTCATGTTTTTCTTAGACCCGTCCAGCTCAGTGACCGGAGCTCAGACGTCCAGCGCCTGAGCTGGTGACGTTTTTTTCATTAAGCTAAGTGGATTCTTTAAATATAAAGGTTACACGTATATTTCAAAAAGCTTTAATGGGTTATAATTGCTCGCCATAAGTGGCCTGTGTCCCCTTACAGTCCATTGAGATGCTAACCAGAGTTAATTTCCTCCGCGCCCCAACTGTGCACTTTACATACCGGGAAGAAAGGATGGAGGAGACATGATACAGAGATGTCATCAAATAATGCCCGTTTGTGTATCTTGTATTGAGCTGTTAGTGTGGCTTCAAAGCGTGGGTGTGTGTGTGTGTGTGTGTGTGTGTGTGTGTGTGTGTGTGTGTGTGTGGCGTAAGAGTGGCAGCAACTCCATTTCCACTTTTTCTGATTTTGTATCAGAAGAATTTATTAGGGTGACGTCTGTGCCGGTCATTCCAGACTCCCTTGAGTTGATTGCGTATTTTACTTCTGTGATAACACCATCGTGATAACATCATAGTCTAACAGTTGTGCAAGCAGAGTCATAAAGCAGGAAGGTCACCATGTCAGAAGTTTGCTATTGTTAGCAAACGTTAGCCACCATTAGCTACTGGTCACACCAGACCAAGCGCGGATGTAGAAAGAATAAATGAAGCTTTCCTCTCTGAGAGGAGGAGGATTGTGTGTCTAGGTGTTAAATACTGTGTCCGCCCTCAGTACTGGCTGCTAAAGGGACCTCATTGTTTGTGTTAACTGTTAGTTTTTTTAACATATTGTCAATACCATGTATCTTGCAGAACACACTCCGGGGGTGAGACAGAAGCTTTGAGACAGCAGCCCACGATTGAGCGTTGTGGGATGAACGTTGCGCCGCTGTCTTTGTGAGTTACTAATTAGTCCCATTTGCAGCACACGCCTGGGCCATAGCAGAGGGTGACTTTGACAAAGTGCCTGGGCTGAAATACACCCTAAGCTCCACGCTGCAATACCACACTAGCGATTAAGTAGCAGAGGGCTAACGGTCAGAGGGGGAGGAGGATGCAGCTGACCCAGTGTTAGGTGGGTAGCATCCTGGCTCTCTTTCGTCTAACAAGTCTCTTAACTCTGGTTCTTAATCCCAAATTGAATCTACAAGGTGCCCTTGGGAAAAGTACTTAATCCTGAATAGCTCCAATAACTTCCGAGCATTGCATAATGTCGGCAAAATACATAAGTTGCGGCACCTGAAGGTGTTCAGTTAAGACAGCGGTTTGTAATCCATATTGATCGATAGCTTGTCGTTTAGTTTGAAGGTGAAGCCGAAACGGTAACGCTGCTGAGGACTGCGTTCTAATTGATGGCAGGCTCAAGGAGGTTTGAACAGCTGCCTCCAGCTCCATACACCTTTGGCGATATGGCAAGTCCTTTAGAGACAATTATCCACGCACATTAACACTGCTAAGCATGCGTGCATGCTCGCCAACCTCAATGGCTGGAATAACAAAAGGAAGAAGTTAGTTAGGGGGAAATGCCAGGTGCCTGAATGAGAGGATTAATTACATTGTGAAGGGGGTATTTAAGATGTGACACGGCTCGCCTCTCAAAACGACACAAGTATGACACCTGAATACGACAGGTACTCAGGTGATAGAAGGCTGGACGGACTGAGCTTCGTCTCAGCCCGAGAATCTAATTAAAGTGAAAAGAGCTCAAATAAAGGGAAAGGCCAGGTCCCGTCCTTGTGTACTCTGAAGCCGCTCCGACTCACCACATGTGAAATTTCGACGTTGAGGTCAAGAGGAGACGTGCGGCTCGCTGTGATCAGCATGTGATTAAGATATTAGCGTGGCCTTTTTTAAAAATCTGGCTTTTCTTTAGCGTCATGCACAAAGCTGTGAGTGTGTGTGTGTGTGTGTGTTGTTGTGGCTCTGTGCGACACTCTTGTTGTGGAAGCTGCACCGAATCGAGAACATTACAGCTGAAGGCTAGATATAAATCTGGCTGCCTCCTGCCGTTCAGGCAGGTAATATAGAGAGGGAGGTGCAATTTTTCTTTAATTCTGTTCACAAACAACACACACACTCGGGTTGTGTGCACGGGAAAACACACTTCCTTTCAGCTTAACATTACAAACGAATAGATGCTGGACATAATATCTGTCTATAACACTCGGGTTCTTTTGTGCTGCAGGATTATGGAGTCCTTTCACACTCAAGGATCCCTGGGTAGGTATAGTGACCCGTGATTAGAGCATGATCCTTGAATGTCACTGGGTAATAAACTACCTGGGCTGGAGGTTTTATTCCCTGTTTGTTTGGCCTGTTTTTGTGTTATGGGATCTATTCCTTGTAAGAGGACTGCCTGAGGGGTTTCAGCAAAATCACATACTGCAGCCTTCATGTTTAAGTGTTCATCACCTTCATCAGCGCCTCTCATAGCTGCACGCAGAGCCAGAGGGTTCCTCCAAAGTCTGCACTTTTATTTCTTCTTCTCAAGACAAATGTCAAGTATCTGGGCTTTAGCAGGGAGCGTGGCCCACCCGTCTGCCGCCAGTGGTGTGGAGACAGCTAGATAAATGCATGGCTACAATGCGTCTGGCTTGCACCGGAGGCAAGGAGTCACGGCGCAATGCGAGGCCGTGCCGCGATAGCGACAGAAGGGTTTTAATCATCGCCTCTCCCCAGGAATGACACCAGCGCCGCACGGGGTAACAGAGATAGAGAGAGAGAGGGGGCTGGCACCCAGCAGACAAACAACAGCCTCGCAACATCGCCGTGTGGATTAGCGGTGTCGCTCGGTGAGGAGTGTGTGCTTCTGGCCAGGCAGGAGGAGAAACATGTTGCTGGGTTTTTTGTTTTTGTTTGTTTGTTTGTTGGTTTTTTTTGCAGGCTGGAATCAGGATTCACAGCATCATTACCCACCAGCCGATATCTCTCAGGCTCCAACACACCAAGCTGATATTAAATAAGTATATCAGTTGTGTGTGAAGCCTGTCTGTGGTTCACTCAGAGCATTCATTTGTCTCACTGCTGGCTTCACAAACTTAACGTCTTTTTATATCACCGTTTAGGAGCCATCCGTTGCAGCTGTCATTATAATCCAACCATTATCCAGCTTCCTACTCAGCTTTACTGCCCCCTTAATGTTTAAAGATACCTCTTTTAAGTCTAGACATCCACGGTCCGTCCCCGTGGTGGTGCTGGTGCAGGTGCTGGTGGTGGTGGTGGTGTTGTATGGGAGTAGAGAACAGGAAAAAATAAATAAAAGTTTTGTTCTGTTTGTGTCTAGCTAGTATTAAGGGAGCCTTGCTGGATTGAATGCTTGAAGTAACCTTTCTGATGCAACTCAGTAAACAGGGTTCACAGGTGTCACTGCAGCAGGCATCAGAGCAGTGGTGGTGCTCTTTAATTGGCTGCGAGGTTACACTGTGGAAGAGGCAACAGAGAAGTGATAAATGGATGGATGAAGGAAGGATGTGAAGGATAAACGGAGCAGATGGGTGAATATCCACAGCACAAAGATAGATAGACAGATAGACAGATAGACAGATAGATAGATAGATAGATAGATAGATAGATAGATAGATAGATAGATAGATAGATAGATAGGTAGATAGATAGATAGATAGACAGATGTGGGAATTCTCAGCTTAAAAGCATTAGCTGTGAAAAAAGAAAAAAGCAGATGACATGTTTTGACTTTGTGGTTGAGGCTTAACCAAAGGAGAGGAAGGCAGTGTTCCTCCCTCTGTGCTGTGCATGAGAACGCCCCACTGTTCATTATTTGATGCCGGGCTGAAATGGCATGTTTTGTGGAGCTAACAAAAAAAAGAAAAAGATTATCGCTTTATTGACCGCAGTCATTCCACTGGCAGCGACTTTGGAGAGGAGACGTGAACAGCTCACTATAATTCAGCTAACTGAGCCATTTAGTTAAAACAGACCATTAACAGTTTTCAGCCAGAGGGACTATAATGACATTAATAAAGGATGGCAAGAGAAAATTAAACACCTCATGGAATTGTTTATTTTTCAAGCGCGGCAGCGATTGACGGTCAAAAAGGCATCTTCATTTTTCTCTTCAAGTCTTTTTGACCCACTTTTCTTGATTTGTTTGTCCTTCCTCCTTTGTTCCTGGATTGAGCTTAATTGTGAATTCTGTGTGAGTGTGCGAGAGAAAGATAGAGAGAGTGTGTGTGTGTGTGTGAGTGTGAGTGTGTGTGTGTGTGTGTGAGTGTGAGTGTGTGTGTGTGTGACTGTGAGTGTGAGTGCTCCCACTTCTATTCTTGTGAGAACCAGACTGAGAAATCCTTGCTCAGGTTATAGAGGAGGGATGATGGGTGGGATGGGGGTTAGGTGAGGCATGCGGTGGTGAGGCTTGTGGTTTTTGGGTTTGGGGAGAAAAGGTTTGTATGTAGAACATTTTAGCACCTCAGCTAATGCACTGGACGGGAAAAAAATTGCACTTGTGTCCTTGTGGACAGAACACACAGACCTCATACTAATACCGCTGGAACTGCTGGACCTCAGTCACGCTACTGATAGCAGTGACTTCCTGTCGGCTAGAGATAACCATACATGAGCCCATTTATATTCAATGTAAAGAAGGAGCCTCTTCTCACCTCCTCACAGCGATCAATTAAAGGACCTTTTTTATTCTTGTCTGCACATAGGCGGGAACTGGAAATAGCTAAGAGAGCGCAGGTTTCCATAGGCTGAAGGAACGCCTCAGGTGTGACCCCGAACTTACCCGTCGCAAATGGAGATAAGAAAAAACAATATGGGTGGTGGAATCATTGAAAATCCATTTTACACTGTCATTACCGATCATATCTGTGAAAACTACACAGGTAAAAATCAAAAACAATTTCAAATTGCGTGTAATTTTTCTTGTATATAGAACCGTGTCCATCCAACATACCAACATGATATGTTATGTGGGATGATGTGTATTTGCTCATGTTTCCTTAGAAATAGACACACCTACACCTAAAGCAGTATTTAACACAGCTGTAACACAGTGTTATTGTGCATTTTGAGTTGTGTGTCTGGCGACTTCACACTGTTTTTTTAATCTGTTTTTGGTCTCCACCAACTCCTGGAGGAAATATCCGGCTCTCTTGTGGTTAAATGCTCCACTTTGTTCACCAGCTAGTTGCCAGTATTGTCTGTCTGCTGCTGCTGCTGGGCTGGTAGTTTACAGTGGCTGCTTTCAGCTACAAACAGCCGCCTGCTTTCGGCTAGAAACAAAGTTAATGAGACTGTGTCCAAAACAGTAAAGTTGTGGCTGTAAACGTAAAGCGACTGAATAACACTAAAGAACAGGTGATAATTGTCTGACAAGCGACACCTTCCGCAGTATGTAAAGGCCTTCGACCCTTTGTCAATACAGACATGTTGATAAATTGTTTCTGTCAGTGAAACCTGCAAAACAATCCAACACAGTCCTCGTCAAGCCCACAGCTGATTAAGAATTCTGCAGTACATATTGTATAATGAGCAAATAAGTGCCCCCCCCCCCTCCTCGTTAGAGTGGACCTCAATTACATGTCAAATTTCTGTGTAATTTAAAGGATTATGAGAAATTCTTCAGGTGCAAACTCTAAGCAAGAGCCTGCTTTTGATCTGCTTCATCAGGCTGTGAATGCGATAAAGCAACGAAAAATGACTCATTTATTCAGGAACTGTGTGCTGAGGCTTTGTGAGGTTCTTAATGAGTAATCTTCCATGTTCTGTTTGAATCTTTAATAAGTGCCATTTAATGACTGAAACACATTGTGTGGTAAGTCATTAACTTTGAAAGCAACAGTGATTGCTTTTGAAGGATTAGGACGTTTTTCTTTGCATTTAAATGCGTGGCGTTAATTTTTCTGGAATTATCGTCTTTGCAGTCAAGAGATAAAGATGAGATTAGAAAAATGTCATTAATGAAAAGATTTCTCTGCAAGCTTTTTAGTATTTTGTGCATGTGTACCACAACTCGACTTAACACTGGCTTTTATATGCTGTAGCTCAAGTGCAAACAGACAACTACAGACAAATGCCAGTCATTTGATGTTAGTGTTGTCACGTCTCTGATCCTCTTCTGATACAGATCAATCATGACAGGGGGACAGACAGATAATGCCTCCCCTGGCGGCGAAAATGTCCCCTTGCATGTGCTCTTTTTTTCCGACAGCGTCTTAACATTAACCTCATCATGTGTCAGACCGCTAAACTATTTGGAGTGACAGCACATTTTAGGGCACAGAAGAGTCACAATTCATTGCTGTTGTGCAAACAAGCTACCAACCATTATGGGCATCCACCATTAACCTCAAGTCATTTTTTTCCTCTAATTGCTACTTGGAGGGCTGAGCAGGATTTTCCAGTCTGAATCCACATTTCTAGACAAAAGATCCATGTTGTCATGAATAAAGCCTTCCAGTACTTGAGTGATGTACTCGCCAGCCAGCTTGATAATTTAAATCATCCCAGAGCATGAAGTGTAATTTTGTTTGTTTTGTTTTGCATGTCTTTTAGTCACTGTTTTTTGATAGTCCTCAAAAATTTTTGATGCTTTTGTTTAAAAACCAACAGTGAGCTAGAGGCATTTCAGGCTCCGTGGGGAAGAAAAGTTCTAACAGCAATCTGTCTTCTTGAAGGAAGAAAAACTAGCAAAATACAGATGAAAACAACAGGAACATATCTTATTTATGAAACATATTTTCTTCTTGTCACCTAAAGTAGTGATTCTTAAGCAGGCGGAGTGCTTGTACCCTGGGAGGTTCTTCTGCAGTTGACAGTGGATATGTGAGAACACTTAATTTGGAAAAATAGACATTACTATTTGATTAAAAAGTCCAGATATTGAGTCAGCTGTCAGCACTACATGGTGGGAGGTCTAAATAGTGAGCTGAAAGTATTTTTGATAAATGGTTGAAACACACAAAAAAGTAATGAATAAACAGTTCAAGTGGTTTGCCGAAAGCAAGGATAAGTGATGGCAAATAATTAAAAGCACTGGATAAAGAGTTGAAATAGTTAGCTAAAAGCACTGGATACATGGTTTAAATAGTTAGCTAAAAGTTTGTCTGAAGGATAAATGGTAGAAATAATATTAGTAAACAGTTGAAAAGTTAGCTAAAAGCACTGGATGAAACAGTTAGCTAAAAGCACTGGATAAATGGCTGAAACAGTTAGCTAATGGGCAAATTGTTGATACTGCTAGTTGCAGGTTGAAAGAGATGCTAAAAGAGTTAAACAGTTAAACAGTTAGCTAAACATGATGGCTGAAAAGTTGAAATACTTAGCTAAAAATAACAGATATATTGTTGAAATAAATGGCTAAATGATTTGGTTTTAAACAGTTAAAACAGTTTTACAGCTAAAACTACTGGATTAGTTCAAATATCTAATGCAAAACTTACAGTAGCTTAGCATTCAAATTCTGCAATTTCAGAAGGTATTTGTACAAATGTACCAAACACTTGTATGAAAACACTATTCTTTCAATTTTTATAACAACAATTTTTAAGGCAATTCAAATAAACATAATTTGGAACATGATACTTGGGTGTTGATGAACGGGTTGAACTGACAGTATGTCTGCCTCTCTCTTCAGGTGTCATCAGAACAGCTCTGCCTAACATGGACCGGGAGACGCGGGACCAGTACGTACTTGTCATCCAGGCCAAAGACATGGTCGGCCAGATGGGTGGCCTCTCCGGCACCACGTCTGTTACTGTCACGCTCACCGACGTCAACGACAACCCGCCTCGGTTCACTCACAGTAAGACTCCGCTCCCGATTGTCAGCAAAACTACTCAATGGCTCAAAAATTCTCGGGCCATTATTATTTTGGACGGATTCTTCCACACACACACACACACACACACACACACACACACACAAACACACACAAACACACACACAGGGAATCTTCCTGGCTGTCTGACAGCACTGGAGGATAACAGCCCAGATGTGGAAGTATATGGGCCAGACTCGGGTCAACGACGTGGGCATATGTTGGGCCAGTGTAAGGCCAATTAAGCTTGACAGTACAGTACAGTGCATGCTTTTTCTTTCTTTTTTCAACAGCTACTCAGCAATCAGAATATAAACCAACATCTCCTTGCTTCATTTGCAGTGTTTTTTCTTTGTTCCAGCTGAGTGGGCTTTTAAAGACCTATTATTGCTGAAAACCCACTTGAACTCGGAGAACCAAATGAGGGCACACTCTGTACTGTATACAATGAATGCAGAGGGCTGTTATTCTACACTTGAGAAGACGTCATTGGAAAATAAAATAATGAAATTTGCTGTACTATCTGTAACAACGCTGAAGAATTATTTTTCCTGCAAAGTGAGGGAGAATATAATGCTCATTAAAACCTCGTCATTAAGGTTATGTTAACCCCATTCCCTCTTTATCTTTGTTACTAGCCTCGATTTGTATTTTCAGCAAATATTTTGACTTTTTTTTTTTATGACCAAATTAAAAAATGGCCTTCCTGCAAGGTGTGCACCTCCCTGCTTTACTCTTCATCAGAGCTGGGGCTGCTTCGGCGTTGGATACCAGGATCAATCAGGCTCCGTTTTTTTGTTGTCAGCCTATTTCACGGGCTGCTAATGGGTTCCAGGCCGAGCTTTAGGATTCAAAGGCATGCAGCGCTTCTCATGATAATCCGAAGCGCCGGCAATCGGTTTACCGCTGATAGCCCAACCACTGTCTGGCTGGTGCACTCACCACTGGACTGCAATGAAGTCGAGTCAATTTGCTGGCCCCTGGGGGGGAAAGAAAGGTTCGAGTTTGCACAACAAGTCATCAGTGCCGTTTTATCCCAGTGCTGTCACACTGGGAAGAAAGGGACTTTTGGAGGAGTTCTGGGTTTCGCTCCTGCTGTCGCTCCTCGCAGGGTCATGGGTCAGAATCGATAGACCATTATGGAGCATCAGAGTTGATAGAGTCCAGGAGCCATAGGTAGTCCTTGGTAGAAACGAGGGGAAAGAAGCCAAGGTTAGCAGCATGAGAGGACAGGCTGGGGTGGGGGTGAGGGGGAGGGTAGGTGCAGGGGCAAAATGGAGGGAGGAAAGCAATTTTTTGGTCTTTTAAAGAGCTGCTATTCCACGGCAAATTAAAAAGCCATTATAAAGATTACATGGCGGCAAACAATGTCAGGCAGATTAGCATTTAGACGGTGGCTGAGGGAGACACTGTGAGGAACACAGAAAGGTCTGGTAATGAGCTCTGCCATGGTGATTGGGGAGGTTATGATTATGAATATGATTCCCTGCTTTATTCTTATAAGAGTACTTTAAATCAGAAGGGTCAGACAAAAGCTCAGGGAACACAATGGAGAGTTTCCGAGTAATAGAATCTTTGAGTGGACATTTCATCCCTTGAAAGGTATCAAAGGGATCTAACTGTGCTTCTTTTTTATTTATTTATTTATTTTATTAATTCTCACTTTCTATTTTTTGTTTGAAGGCATAACCCATTACACCAAGACACCATTCAGGAAGCTGTATAGTTTGCTAACTATATTCTTCCAGCTGTAAAAGTTGTAGAAATGCGAGAACAGAAATTGGTGTGCTCTCTTTCTTAATTGCATATTTTACTTTTCTTCCTCCGCTGCCTATGCTGCAGTAAGAAAGTGAAAGCAGAGTGCTTTATTCCATATGTGTCACCGCTGCTGCCTGTCTGTGTTATGCAACATTTGAGGAGCCAGACAGCCAAATCAAAGCTGAAGGGGTATAACAAAAGCCCTGCTGCTTGAAGGTGAGTTGGTAGCGAAATAAGCACATCCATTACCAACATCCGCTCCTGTCCATCCTTTTTCAGAGAGCTATCAGTACACAGTGCTGGAGTCGCTGCCGGTGCAATCTGTGGTGGCCAGAATCAAAGCGGCGGATGCTGATATAGGCTCCAACGCAGAGATGGACTACAGGATCATGGACGGAGACGGGCCAGGCATGTTCAACATCACAACAGATGAGGACACACAAGAGGGGGTCATCATTCTCCTGAAGGTACGGCATGAACAACAGACTTGGTTTTCACACCATAAATAGGAACACACCGGTGAGGAATGAAGAACCTTGGTTCAGTCAGACTGCGAAAAGCCTGCGGGGAATGTTTCTGTTGGAATCTGAAGCCTTTGTAGCATGACTTGCTGCCCATAAATGGCCCTGAAACCCTCCCCTCTGAAAGTCAGCCAGACATATAGGTAAATGTTTTCAGGCTGTTGGGTAAAGCCATGTTCACAGGCAGCTGGTATGGCATTAAATGTTGCGCCTCTGCTTATACACTTATCTCTGTGTAATATATTCCTTTTTTCTGCCTGAAAAATACACCACAACATCCAAAGGGTACGTTTCCTACCTGCTGCCTATACGTATACATATAGTACATATAGGCTGCCAGATCTTTGGTATTATGTGCTTTGTGTAAGGTGACATTACCAACTTTCTCAGGTTACTAAGGAAGCCATGTTTATCTATTTGTGTTCGGAGGGCATGTCTTACATATTACACTGTGGAAAAAGTAATGGAGCTAACCCATAGAAGAATATATTTTGACTTTTCATGGTGAAACATTTAACGATAAGGTTTGCAATATATATATTTTTTTTCTTATCATCAACAAATTCTATAAAAAAGACAAAAAAACCCAAAAATGAATTGAGCCAACTAACAAGTATTCTCTTTGTACCTGAAACCTAATATACGGTAGCTTATCCTTCTGTGCTGTAAATCTCCACTGTATTAAATAGACATCAGTGAGGCGCGCGCTTGCACTAGACGACATGTAACTTTATTAGGGTGAACATGGGGATTGTAGTTTTCGAGTCAGTCCCTCATACACCATCCTGCTGAAAGTGTGCTATTGTTTACTAGCATTTTCATAGAAAAAACACATTATTCAGATGCTTCAGGAACCTACTGGGGCCTTTTTTTAAACAAAGTTATATATATTCTAAGTCAAGATGGACTAAGACGTTATAGGTTTTGATCCAGTAATGTCACTTTTTTGCTTCTTTGAAAGCTTTGTAGTTGAATAACACCACACTGGCACAAAACTATAGCATCACACAGGAAATGGTGCAGTTTTTTTTTTTAGTGCTGGTACCATTTCGCATGTGTGTCTGGATCCATCCTGTCTGTTTACTGGAGGATATTAGTCCAACTTGTCTCTCCCAGTTTGCCTCTCTCTCCTCTTCGTCTGTCTCGCGCTGTTTCAAAAAGTCTCCTGCACCTCTGGATTAAGTGATGATCGCTAATGACAAATCAACATTGACTATCTCCAGCACCTTTGATCGAAGTAAACATCCCACGGTCACTCACAGCTTTACCGCCGTTAACAGCTCCAGACTTGCAGAACCAACAGGCGGCACAGAGACCACTGTAGTGATTGACGGAGGTTGCAACAAACAACACTCCACTCACCATGGGAACCAAGGTGCTATAAATATTGTCTTTGACGTCCACCCACTTATATAAAATAAAACTTCTCAAGTTAAATGTGTAACAAAGTCACTTATTCATTTATACAGGAAACGAGTTGCACATTCTTGCCTCATTTTTGGACGCTTCAGAGCTCATGGCTCATGCTTCACATTTTCAGGGGTGTCAGAGGACTTGAAAAGGTCTCCTCGGGCCACATGGATGTGACAGTTTAATGCTGCAGCTCTTTTGTGGGGAGAGAAAGAGAGTGACATGGTTGGGCACTAGCAATTCTTGTCAGATGGGCCAATTTGATCCCTTTGTTTGTTTTGCACCAAACTCAGACAATTACAACACTGGAGAGCGTCACCGACAATGAAAGTGTCAAATCAATGTTCTCCTGCAGTATATTATGTGTTGCAATGGGGAGTTCAATAAACCACACGAAATGACAAAATGTTTTTTTTTTTTTTAAAAAAACATTTATTTCACAACACTTTTCACAATATGCTGTGCCTTTCTTAAAATCAATACAATTGCTTTCACAGCACAAACTTGCTATAATCTATCAGCAAATGACTTTGTTTAAGTCTGACCGCGTTTTAAATTGTAATGGGTCTTTAGAGTCGACATCCTTAATTGGGATCAATATCTCAGATTTTGATGGATGATTTACAGATTTACATACATCAGCTGCTCCTTCACCCTCACCTGTCTGATACCGTGGAGTAGATATAACATTGTCGTCCTTACAAACACATTTTTTGCCACCTCACAGCTCACCTCTCTCATTTTGACAAGAAAAGTGAAGATTCCTCCCGTGTGTTGTGTCACCCTTTCCTGTCTCTCTCTCTCCTCCAGCCTCTCGACTTTGAAACAAAGAGCAGCTTTTCCCTGAGAATCGAAGCCACGAACAGGAACATCGACTCCAACTTCTTGAGCTTGGGCCCATTCAGCGACACGACGTCGATCAGGGTGACGGTGGAAGACGTGAACGAGCCGCCCGTCTTCTCCGCGCCACTTAGCAAGATGGTTGTTTCGGAGGACGCCAAAGTGGGCACCTCGATCGGGAGGGTCTCCGCCCATGACCCAGACACCTCCAACAGTGCCATCAGGTACTAACGATTTGCTCACATGCTATCACACGGTGGTGCAAACCTTAAAAACTATCTGTCCTCTCAGCCTGTCCTCAGACTATTTTTTCAAGAGCTGCTTCTTATAGAATAAATGTACTGAAATTCCCCCGAGGATCCTAATAAAACCAGAGCAAAGACGACTAATAGGTTAATCCATTCAACTTCTCTCTCACATTATCTACAATCACAAAGAATCTGTAGCCCCTCAAAAGTCCCTGTGCGGCTGCCACAAGGACACCGCCAGATGGGTGGAGGGCCAGAGAGTGCAGCATTTGCAAAAGTGAAATGCCATCTTGAACAAGAGAAGGGCATTCCTGCAGGAGGGTCAAGGCTTCAACACTTTGTGCCGTGGCATTTATGAGTCAAAAACAAGCTCTCACGCTGCCAATCTGTGCGTGTCACTCTCAAGATCCCCACATATTTTGCATTAATTGAATGAATATTGTATGGAATTCATGCTTGGTCTGTTAGGACTGTTAGTAATCTTAATCAGAAAATCAAATTACTGCACCATTGTAGCTGTAAATTGACTCTTTTTTTTCTCCTGTGACTGTTATCAGCGTCTGCAATATATTTCACTACATCTGTTGAAATTACAATTATTGTGGAACTAATGCAGCCACAAGAGTCAAATTACATTGCAATAATACCCTTTGGATGTAGGCTAATTGAAGTTGTAATTTTCTCTAGAAATACGAGTTGCTGTGTATTGAAAGGGTTTGATCAGTGTTGTGTGCTGAGGGACAAGTAGACAGACTTCAGTTTTATCAAATTTTAATAGGGTTTTGTTTCGTTCATTCTATAAAGTTCCAAGTTCCTGTTGCTTCTCTGAATTTCAAGTGATCTCTACACTTGCATTAATGATCTGTACTTGAAAAATGAAATAAAAATCGTACACGCTCATTGATAATTGATTGAAGCTTTTACCGTATCAAGAGTAAGTGTTGCAGTTTGATGAAAGAAAACCATCATAATCTTTCCTTACGAGTAGAAGAACACTTAAATGTCGGATCAATACCACTATCCAAAAGCAATTTTTTAAAGTGTGACGGTTGTGTGTTTGTGTCCAGGTATTCCATCGACAGGAACACTGACTTGGAGCGCTTCTTCAACGTGGACGCTCTAAGCGGGGTCATCAGCACGGCCAAGCCTCTGGACCGAGAGGCCAACTCCGTCCATAACCTCACCATCTTGGCCATCGAGAGCCGTAAGTTTACTTAACAGCAGCTGCACTTAACAGCTTTTCTTAGCTCGAATAAGATGGTGCAGCTAAACAAAAAACAAAAGTGTAAAGATCAGATCCAAGATGTTGTTTCTGCTCTAAAATAAGCTGCAAACTACATTTAGTAGCATTTCATTAACTAACTACATTAGTTTGAGGAATTAGGCAACATATTTCCTCGCTATGTGAAGCCTGTTCTTGGATGCTATCAGAATTCAAGCTAACGTTAGCATGTCTGTCCTGCTCTTTATTGAATTTTGGGAAGTTGACACCTCATTTAGTGAAACACTCGACAAACACACTGGTTATGCTTCAATTTAAAAGCCAGTGCTTGTAACTTTAAAGTAAAAAACATATTGTTAGCTTAACAGAGTAATGGCTGGTAAGGAAGCTTTCGCCTGTTAGCTTTAGCCTCGGCTTGAGTAGCGCTAAGACGTGCGTAGCTTAATTAGCAAGCTAGCTACAGCTGACGCCACAGACAGTTGTTATTTTAACTGATGGTTGCCAGCTAGAAATGAGAGAACCGCTTTCATCCACCTCTGTCTGAAAAACAAAAGCCCACAGTTTGAAAAATAACTTAGAAATTTGAGCGGTAGCCTCAATCTGCCACTGGGGTTTAGCAAATGGTCAATTAGCTTGTTAGCTTGTCACTTGAGAAAGTGAATCCCTTAGATCCCTTCTGTGCTGTTACCCCTCGTCACAATATCCCCACAGCCTCGTCTGTCGTGGACAACGCAATTGTTGGGGTCACTGTGGGGCTGTCGGGGAATGTTAATTCACGCGCAGGACAGAAGTTTTGACCTCCATGCCTCCCTGAGCCGTGGGGACGAGATGCTGACTAAGGGTGGGCGATCTCACCCACGGGTGAACTATGCTAATGCGATGTGAAGAAGTGCCTTGTGCCTTTTTTTTTTTTTTTTTTGTTCATCTCTCAATGGCTTCAAGGACACGAGAAGTGCCTTTTTTCTTCTTCTTTTTTTATTTTTTTTCTCCTATCATTTCACTGCCATCACGCAAACACAATTGACAACAATCATCTGCACACGATCCGCTGAGCGCTCTAGACAGCTGCATCACATCAGTATAAGTTAAAATAGACAACCAGCCTGTCAGCCTGGCAGTTCCTCTGCTTTCACATCTTCAGACTGAGCACAGTGTGAAAAAGGGTCTTCATTTTTATTTTTTATTTTTTTTTAAAACCTTTTTTATCACTCTTTGCTTCAAAGATGTGTTTTTATTTACATCTAACAGCACACAGACACACTACTTGGTTGATTCCCGAGTGTGAGCGCTTGCCTGATATAGCAACAAAGAGAAGGCAGCATATAATAATAGCCATATGAAATGTCACCACAGTCCCTCATGCATGAGGTAGTGGCTTCTGACACATAGTGACACTCAGGCACTGTTTTCAGCTGAGAACATCTTTTGAGTTCATGGACTGGCAACAAAATCCACTGCCCTGTACGCCTTATGACAGTATTTATAGTAAATGGGCTCTTTGTAACTGAAGAGGTTGCGGGGACTCTTTGGTTGAGGGATGCTGTGCATTTGAGATGCAGTCACTCACATTTCATCCGCTCTGCCCAGA
This sequence comes from Seriola lalandi dorsalis, assembly GCF_002814215.2. Taxonomy (NCBI): domain Eukaryota; kingdom Metazoa; phylum Chordata; class Actinopteri; order Carangiformes; family Carangidae; genus Seriola; species Seriola lalandi. The sequence goes on along the minus strand of NW_019525475.1, from coordinate 321,754 downwards.
CCACGCCAATGACAACAAGACTGTGGCCCGAGGCTCCACACGTCCTTTTTATCACCATCAAATCAAGCCGGCCCGAATGTCAGCGCGTCATCTCTGGCTGGCATGGCGGCGACGCCAGGCTAAATCATCGTCTTGCACTCAGACGCAGCCATTTAGCCATCAGTGTGTGTCAGGCAGACAGAGGCGTGAAGCCCACTGTTCGCACATGCAGCCCCACCACCCCACCCCTCCACCGACAACAACCCCGCACTGAGTGTAATCACTTTGGCTTATCCACAGCAGAGTGGGTAAGGACGCCAGCTGTTGGGAGCACACTGCATATTTCATTACAGCAGCACTTTTTTTTTCTTTCCCTCCTCCTTTGTGATTAATTAAAAAACATGAGAAAGATCAATATTCCATAATTTGGCCAAGTGCTTCAACGCAAAGTTAAGGCAGAATTAAAGTGTTTAAAAGAAAGTTTGCTGAACGCTGTGACATAAAAAGGGACTCTCTCATCTCCTTCTCTTTCAGAGGACCCAACCCAAATTGGGAAAGGCATCTCTCTCATCACAGTGCTGGACATAAATGATAATGCCCCGGTCTTTGCCATAGACTATGAAACTCTCCTCTGCGAGAACGCCTTGCCAGGACAGGTAAGACCCATGTCTCTGCAGTTGGTCCAGCTCTCCTTCCTTTTTACCTCCTTGAAGTCTGACAGCCTGCTGACTCTCAAAGCCATTAAAACTCTTTCTTGTTCCTCGAAAAAAAACAAGTCCACCTCGCACGTATCCACTCCACAGCTCGAGGTCATTCCAGGGAGGACGGCATCATTAGTATGAAACACGTCCTTAAGATTTGATCGCAGGTATCGTTGGTGTTAGCGTTCGTTAGAGACGTTACTCTCATTCCATTCTGTCAGAGCCGACTAAATTAATGATGGTGCTTGACTCTGCTTGCGGTCCTAGTACACAGTAATATGACATCGTATTGTGATATCTCATGCTGGGATGGAGTGGCGTCTCGCCGCGGTGTGGCTTTTTCATTCTGAAAGCCCTTTGTAATTAGACAATCACCACGGAGGGCAAAAGAGCAGAAACTGTATCACAACATCATGAAAAAAGGGAAGGAACCTGGGAGATTTCAGGGCTTGGAGATTTGGTGGATGGAAAAGAAGCTGCAGTCTTGCATCGCATTTTTCCCCGTGCTTAGCATTTGGCCTTATTGTTGCTAAATGACTTGTGTGTCTGCGGTGGCGATTCGTCTGCTGTTGGCATTTGGAAAATACAATCAGAGGCGAAGGGTAAAGGAGGCGTGTAGACCTGAATAAGTACAATTGATCACAATGACGCATTGTTTTGGAAATGGCTATTAGGCCCTTTTAAATATGTTATTTGCATTCATATTTCAGACTTGTTTGTCACCGTGTTCACGGTAGGGTGAACAAAAATGGCAAATGATTTCATTTGCAAAAATGAGAGACTATATTTCATGTGTGCATTTGTTTTGCTTTTTCTTTTTTTTTTTCTTTTGTGTGTGCATGATGCTTGACCACAGTGAGGTTATACAGTGCCTTACAGGTATTCTGAGTTTCCAGGCTTTTGTTTGTTGTGTTGGGTTTTTGTCTCGTATTTGTTTTGTTAAAATCACACTAAAGAAAAACAAAGTGAAGTTCAGTAAATACCGCTCAACTTACCTTCAGGTATTTTGAGATATTATCAAATTTAATTGTAATTCATCAGATTCTGGCTTTAGGGTACAGAGTATTTGCTGGAATAAACATTGATTGTCTGTTAGTAGTTATTGAAGAATGCATTCTACCACAGCTGAATGTCTATTTTTGGTTAATGATCCTGCCGCTTATTCTCAGATGAGTGTTGTTACTCAGTGACATCAAATTCCGAGCGAACACAAGCGACTATCTATCACCCGTCAATACACCCTGACTTTCAAATTCAGCAGATAATTTGAACATTTCTCCGCACTAGCGCCTGATAAATTACAGCAAAGAGACTATGACAACACTGAAACAAAGTCATTCCCCAACAATCAAACCGGGCCCCGGGACATAGCAACAGCCACGGCCCATGACAGCATCATCAGCAGGAAAAGGTACAGCAAATCTGTAATTACTCAGCTGAAGCAGACTGATTGCTTACTCAAATTCCAGTGATAGCTGAGCTGTGAGGTCTGCCCTAGGTATAGCTAGGAGCTACTCTGCTGTAAAGCAAGGAGCTGCTGGTGACGGAGGCCTCTGTCCTCATGCACACACCGAGCCGACGTGCTGCATTCAAATTCTTTCCACGTAGTCTTAAAGTGCTGCAGACATAAATGGAAGTCAGCTAGTGGCAGTGAAGACAGTCCCGTCACACAAAATACAGTGTGTGGGGGAAATGGTTTTACCTTCATTTTAATTCATCTGAAGTGAAATCTTCCAAAGTAGATTAAATAAAAAACAAAACAACGTTTTTTACCCAAAGAACAGGCATTTAGTTAATCGTTCAGTTAGCCAGCTAGTTACAGAGTAGTAGTAGTAGATACACGATTTATAAGTGAAAAAACAGGCGCACAGTAATTAAACTGCATTCAGTCATTTCATTGTTGATTATCGTTTTTCATGTTTTCGCATGTAAAATATGCAAAAATGTGGTATTTCACAAATATAAATTCCCAAAACCCACGTCTTTTTTCATATGGGAAAATGTCAGAAATGTAAAATCACATCGTATATGTAAATTTACAGATATGATACTACATGTGAAATTGTTTTTTTTTTACATGTATCATCAACATTTTCTGAAATACAAATGTCAATACAATATGCAAATTTGTAACATGTTATATTTTATAATTAACTATAAAATACGGAAAGGGATAGGGTGCACAATTTAGGCAGTAATTAGAGCAATATGCATTCTTATTCTAACAATCATATCTTACACTTCAAATACAAATAAAAGCACAAAAGCTCAAGTGAAATTCATAAAATCTATGTTTTCATATGTAAAATATAATATTCCATGTGAAAAAATATATTTGTCGGTATTATGTTTGTTTTTTTCACATGTGAAATGTCCAAAAATCACATGTCTGTATGTGAAGTTATCACATTTATCATGTGTCAATCTTATAAAAGATAGAAATTTACTAAGCAAAAAGATAAATATATATTTTATTACATGGTGAAATACCAAGAAAAAACACGAGTGAAGTGTAATCGACATTTCATATATATACTGTATATATATATATATATATATATATAAATATATATTTTATGTTCTGTATGTGAGTTACTGACTTGAATGTGTTTTACATATATTACATGTGTAATTATTTTATTCACATTGAATTTCTTACATTGCACCTGGAAAATATCTGAAAACCCTGTGTGACGATATGATATTTAAATTCACACCTTTGTCCTCAGTTTTCGAGTTATTGCTGCAGACAGGACGTCCTTGTTCTCATTTTTGTTTTTCACTAATTCAAATTTCTATTCAGTCCCATTCAAATACAGTCTTCTGTTTAGGCAACGCTGAAGTGTGCCGGTGGGATTGCACCCTCCGACTGAATAATGAAGGCAGGCAAAATGAAAATTTCATGATGAAATTTACACCCAAAAACACATACAGAGCAAATGGAAAGAGAGAGGTTGACATTTGAATGCGAAAGCACGCTCTGAATTACAACTAGGTGTCGGCTGTCTGTTAGCCGACAGACTGGGTGGACTTGTAACCTGTCAGATGTGCGCTCCACCACCTCCCTGATTCCTAATTAATTAAAATGCTCCTGTTGTGTACTGTGTGTCCGGCAGCAGCATTGAACAGTTGGTTGTTCTGGCTGTGTCTGTAAGCTTTGTTAAAAATCTTAGGCCGCCCACTGGCTGTCACGCCCATTGGCTTATTCACAGCTGCGACAAAGATGAAATAATATTTGCCAGTCGGGGCCAGAGTTGACTCTGTGGCTCTGTAGCACAGATTAACAGGGAGTGCAGGGATGGAATAACCTGCCATTTTTCAGGCCTAATTAAGGCAGTCTCGTGGCACTGGCTCTCTCCAGAGATGCCACTTGTTACGGATCATCGGTGCGTCTGTCTTCTGCCATAATATTAACTGATATTATGATGGGGCAGGGGCATTGGGAATGATTGGGGACGTGGGGTCACGTTGTACAATCACTTCAGTGTAACCATTACATACATGAGTGGACTTGGCATTCTGCTGCCCCCAATCTGCTCCCCTGCCCCTCCCTGCAGTCCCGCGAGCATCCCCGGGGGAGGTTCAGCGTCCCCGAGGCATTTGTGAATGTTGGGTAGTGTAGAACAAGAGGTTTTTACAGCTGCAGTGGGAAAACGTGAGGGTAAAAACCGATGTCCATAAATAAGGATCCTTAAATTCCAGACGCTCCTTTATAACTCCAGAAACCTGCCTGAGAATCATCACACTTTTAAGATTTCATCAGTATGACAGTAATCCGGTGATAGTTGCCTTTAAATCACTGCAAACAGGAAGTGTTAATAGCTACTGCAGCGTACTTATAGTAGTATAATAGTTCCACAACTTAAAGCTTGATTATCCCCCGATTTATTCTGGCGTAAGTTAAAAATAGACTCCTGTGAACATACAGACAGGAACCTCAAACTATTTTAAATTACAGTGGAGGGAGGCCCCCCCCCTCACCCCTCCCTC
>NW_019525475.1:302692-317064 GCF_002814215.2 Seriola lalandi dorsalis | reverse complement strand
CCCTCCCAATCACAACTACCTTACTTACCACTTCATAACTACCGCCTCAACTGTCGCATCAATCACACAAACAACAAAAGATTTCTTCACACCAGCAGCTGTCATTAGAGGTGTTGCATCAAGGTGGGAGTTGAAAACAGATATGTCAAGGTGCAAGGGATGCGGAAAAACATTAGTGTGTGGCATCATACTGTCTGCTCTATAAAAAGACTGAACATGGAGCAAATTTAATCTCAGATCTCACCAGGAGATCACTTTAGCCTGAGCAGTTCCGCCTTGTCAGGATCACGCCAGCAAACAACAAACACGGTTGTGACGAGATGAATCGCGGCGAACGGTTCAGATGATCGATGTGAAATGAGGGAGAGCCGGCTTCGGAAAAAAAAGAAAAAGGAGATGAAATGAGATTGAAAGATGACATTTGTTGAATGGCATATATTGATTGCCCTTAAAATCTATACGTGCGCATGTGTGTGTGCATGAGAGAGAGAGAGACAGAGAGAGAGAGAGATGACAGCCGGGGGGAGGGGGGTGCTGCTGATCGAAGTTACGGGTGTCACATGCGGGTGATGTTTCGGGGCGTCGATGTCATAGGAAGCCGGCGCCGGAGCAGCGGAGAGTGAGGGGTGTGAAAACCGCAGGCCCACCATTTCCTCCCGACAGCACAACCCGTGGTGACAGCTGTCATATCGCCATGGCAACGAGTGCCACCTATTTGATGCAATGCTTATTTATACTTATAGTTCCACTTTTAAGTGGCTGGCTTGATCTTATTGTGTGACTCATCCACAGCAGGGCTTTAGGTGGCTTGAGTGAAAGACTCAAGACTCGTTTCCTGTTTAGATACTAATAATTACACTTTCAGGAGAAATATAAGAGTCAGAACTCCACTTTTAAATCGTAGAGAACTAAAGGAATAGATTTTAAAACACAGTGGAGTGTTTATTCTGCTGGTGTCAAATAGAGGAAAGTGTTATTCAAGCTCGTTATCGCTCCGGCTCCCTCACACGGCGAAGTCTCAGTCTAGCCATGCTACATTAGCTGACATTACTTTCCTCATTATAGCAGCCACATTTCTCCAGTCGTGAGTCTGAGCCGGAGCCACAGACACGCGACCGGCTCAGGCTCAGAGAAGCGCAGATGCTCCGTGTCATAGGTGCAGTGAATTATGGTCATTGTAGTTCACTGGCATACCTCAGGTGTGTTTCAGGGTAATTAAATAGTGATTGTTTGAACTGCACACCAGTGAGAATAGACACATTTTAGTTGGCAAGATGTTATTTGTGGAATTACCCGGCGAGTGCTGGGTGAACAGTCGGTTATTTGGCCTGTGAAGATTCAGCTTAATCATCCAGGTGGTGCAGTGTCTGGAGAAAGCTGAGTCCAAATCACTAGACTGGAGCCTTCAATCAAAAAAGTCCAGACTCAGAATTTGGCTGTAGATTAAAGACAAAAGCATTTTTTCTAAGTTATACTTGAAGCTCATATGTAAGGCTGGATATCATTAGAAAAGTTTTGATATCAGTATAACACCAGCGTTGTTGTACCGGCACTTTAGTGCGGAGGATATACATAAAACAGCTCTACAGAAATCCTCCCAACAAAATACACAAAACTGTCAAGAACTGTGTCTAAATAAAAGATCCAAGGATAGAAAAAACACTTTTTCTATGCTGTGTAGTAATTTCAGTCTGTATTGATATTCGATGGCCAGCCCTTTTCTACATTTAATAAAATATACCAAAATTCTCATTGCATTAGTTTTAAATAAAGAACTACATCAGATATAAGCTAAGTTGGTTTTTCTCTTGTTTTCACTTTTCTGTTTTCAGGATCAATAACGCTACGAACGTGTCCAAGTGTCTGATACTTGACGCTCAATAGGAAACATTTCCATCAAAAGTTTTTCGTGGTTGTTACTCAGCCTGAATCGTACGTGGAAATGTTCCTGTTTACTCGTCAAACCGCTGCTGTATATGCAACCGACAAAGTGTTATAGGAGAACAAAGCTGCATTTACCACAATTACACTGCTAGTGAGACGTGTTGATAACCGTTCCTCAGGTGTCACCTGTTGACGACTGTCACCGGTTGAACATGTCAGTACCTTCTATATTAATCACATCATCTGAAGAAGTACAGTGGCTTCTCGCCTTTTCCACGGCAGCTGATGAAAACAACTCTGCACATGAGGCTGCGAGAGACTCTGTCACTTTCCTCTGTGGTTTGAGTTTGAGCGAAAAGTTCTGTATTTACAGTCTGTGTTTCACGTCTGAGCCGGTTACGTTACGGTCATATAAATCTCTAAAACTGAAGCAGTAGAGGCTGAGATTTCCCAACGTTTAGTCCCTCGCATTGGCAAAGCTTCAAAAACACTGCATCCATTATACCACTGGATAGGGTCTGTCATTACCTGCCCCCCCCCCCACGCCACATAAATTCCCACGACTTTCAAACTACATTTCCCCAGTTTGTAACGCGGATTCTAAATCTCAAGCCGGAAACAAGATGATGACAGAATCAGAGTAGTAAGAGCAGTTGTTCTTGTGATGGGTGAACTGGACTTCATGTGGAGTGTGAATTTATTTCAAAATAACATAAAATGAAATAAAAGAATGCATATATCAAAAACCCCCAGTGTCTGTTGAGACATGGTAGATATTGCCTCATTTTTAAGAGGTCACCTGGGTCAGAAATGTTGCGAATCACTGTTTTCGAGACAGAAAAAGGGTTTCACAGTTTGAAATTCGCCTGACTTCTTCAAAGGTTTTCAGCACATGGCAGATCTCCTTGTGTAACATGAAAGACCCTCTCCAGGGAAAATCAAGTGTATTTCCACCTTGGAACTGCAGGGAACCAATGACAGTCTCTAAGAAGACAGACTAAGGAATGAAACACGTAGCTTGATGTTTCCTCTAATGCAATCTGGATACGCACTGCTCTTTCACCGGTCACCGAAACCTTGTCGGTGCAGAGAGCGAGAGTTAGCATTAGCACAGCAGCTAACACTCTGCTACGACAACAAACAGCATAAACGAATAACTAGCTCACCGTTCTGATACGTCTTCCAGTCGCTGATTGTGTTCACAATAAACTCCTCAAAAACTCCTTCATGTGGAGTATTTTCTTTATAGTGTAAAACATGTCTGGAGAGGAACTTTAATGTTGAAAAATAATAATAATAAAAATTAATCTTGATTGCATTGTTTCCTGGCACCACCGACTGTTTAACTGGATTTGCCCAATGCCTAATATTCACATAACGGTAGTTTACAATGATTTTCTACATAATTTGCTCAATATTTGGATGGAAACTTGACTAATCAATGCATGTGGACCATGCATCCTAATTAGATTTGCAAGTACCAGTGTGTGTGTGTGTGTGTGTGTGTGTGTGTGTGTGTGTGTGTGTGTCCTGCCTGCCTGCCTCTGTTGTTTGCACATTCTCCTCCTCACTTACCAAAAGCCACAAATGGAGACACCTCTGTCCTTTTATGTCCTTTTTGGTCTGACGTGCAGCCATGTGTAAACTCAAAAAACCTTTAATTCCGTGATTCATAGGCCTCCTCAGTCTTGCCTTGCGACAGGCACCAGTCTGCTGCCGCTGTTAATGTCTCTCAGCGAGAATTTATGTCTACATCCATGCCTCTCTCCTCCTGTCTCCTACTCAGCCCATTAGAGAATTCCCCACCAAAGGTTCTCTGGAACGCCTTGCATCAGAGCCACACTAATGAAAGGCATTATACATTACAAAGTGTTTGATTTAAGAATGATTTACAGTCCTTTCCCTCAGCAGTGAGGGATGGAAGCCGTCCTGGAGATAAGCTCAGAATCCATCTGCAATATTCAAAGGACATCAAAGGGTTCAAATTGTGTATAGGATTCATCATCGGTGTAAGAACCACAAAGAAAGGTTTCTATCAGATGTGTAATTTCCATAACAGAGTGAGAGCCATGTGAGTTATTATAATCCCAGAATCAATGGCGGCTTTCATGATATGCAGCCGAGCATGCACACGCTGCATGTTTACGTGCTCGACTGTTGCGTCTACCTGTCACTGATCTGCTGCTGACACAAACATCACTCCTGTCTATATAAACTCCAGATATCCCAAATGTTCTTGAACGCGAGCAGATAACCTTTTAACCGTATACATTTCCCTTGCGCTGCAAAAACCGAACAGTAAATAAATTAAAAAAAAGGAGGATACTTTGTGATTACTTTTCTTGATGAGAGAGCAACTGTTTTAATTTTGTTAAGAAACAGAGTAAAATATTCATGAATTTTCACCCCGCCTGCCAGTTTTAATAATTGGCAGGATGTCGTTTACCACCTACTCCAACCCCTAATACCTGACAGCTTGTAACCAACAGCATTTAATCACAGCTGACAACTGATAATCCATGTCTCAGCACTGATAGATCATTGGCTTTTATTTTTTTTCCCCTTCTTCTTCTTTTTTTTTTAAATTTGTTTTTGTCTTGATGTTAGACAGAGCTGTTTGGGGCTGGGATATGTGATAATTTAGTGTGAATTGCTTTTAAGAGTCTCTTGGATCCCGTCCACGGGTGTGAGTTGTCACAGGGTTGAGTTTCTAGATTGCCTACAAAGGACTCGGGAGGCTTGATCTAAATTTATAGGGACACTGCTGCAGTAACACCCACTTTGATGGCCGTCGTGTTGGCTATCATTTGTCGTCCATATGGCATGTTTGTGTGATATGCTTCTGCTGTACAGCATGTACTGAGTGAGCTGCCTCCTTCTTGTTTTTTTTTATTCTTGCTGCAGCTAAGCGCCGCTGCACAGATGATGCTGAAATTAAAGCTCCGGTGTATTTTTCTTGTTGTTTTTTTTTTTATATTGCTGAAAAGAGATAACTTTATTTTCAGATAACATGTTTGTATGAATAAAAAAAAAAAAACAATCATTACAGCACATGCTGGTGGGTGTAAATAAATTGGTTTATTTGGTAATTTGATTTTCTAATTGTCTACACTGCCATATAATAAAGGAAGGAAGATTCTGTTTAGTCCCGTGTTCAGAGGCGAAATAAAGTGGGCCGAAGCGTTCACTTGTTTAACTCGCAGATATGAATGCTTGTCTTGCATTGCCTCAAGCAAGAGCGCTTCTTATCATGAGTCATTTTCATACTTGTAATAATGAAGCAGGAATGCCTGACTGCGTGGCATGTGCATTTATTTTGAACAGCACCAGCGTCGCGTTCACTGGACTGACCTGACACTGAGTTCATTTCGTTACCACTTAAGTATGATTGTTCATTTTATGAAATTAATAAACTAGTTATAAACCATTTTACCTTAATTTCTCATACGGCAGACAGGTCTGTATTTTAGATATTGGAATACATGCATTAACCCTTTAATGGTCGTCTCAGCTTGTTGAGCAGTTCGTCGTTCTGAACTCAACCTGGTTGAACCTTCTCTACCCTTCTCCCGGGTAACCCTAACCTTTCAGTTCAATTCAATTCACTTTTATTTGCATAGCGCCAAATCATAACAAACTATTCTGGTGATTTAATAGTTAGTGGTAGAAAAATCATTCATTGTTCAGACTCAGGGGATCTGGGGTGATTTTGACGTCACCTGCGCTGGTCAGTGATTTTAATCCTGTCCAGAGCAAGGTAATGTGGGTAATTTTTTCCCCCCTATCCTCAGTCATAATTAGAGCCATAATTATCTACTGTTTCTCAGCAAACCTGACCCGCTGGTCCTTCAGTAATTTAAATGCCATCCAGAGGGGTGTACTTGTATTTTTAAAAAAAATAGTTTGATTTCTTCTTTTCCTTGGTGAAAGCTGCTCGACCTTCCACTGTTTTTCTTTCCTTCTTCTTTAATCAGGTGAGTGTAACATTGAGTTTTAGTAAGTATATCAAATATGTTTCTGTTCATTTAGAAACATGCCAACACCAACATACACACACAGGCAAATTGGCGCCATTAAAATTAAGCCGAATTATCTATTTGCATTTCCTGTTTGTCCCTGTTTCCTTTGATGCGCAGACAACGATCACTGGATTACTTAGATCCTGAAGAAAAGCCTGACAGTGTGATGATTCTCCGGCCGGCTCAAAACTGTTTTATTTGTTCGAGATGGATATGGGAGATAATCATATCCTGTCAGAGTGAATGATATCAATATGTGTTTCATGTCTATGTTTTCACCTCACACTGTATCTTTGCCTGTTCACCTCCGATTCAACTCTCCTACTCCTACTTTTCAGAACTAACATTCTCTACAAATGGGTAGAAATGTGCGTTAATTGTGTAAAGATACCAATAACAGGTGGACATTGACGAACTTCGCTCTGATCACTGGTGGTTTTGCAACTCTTGCCCAAAGAGTGTGTCCAGATTGAAGTGTGTGGGGTATACTTGCCATAAAAAGAGACTATTATCAACTATTAGAGACCTTTATTCATTTTAAACGCATCTTTAATAAGATGTTTATTTTTTATGTTGTATGTAAAATGCTTTATTTCTTGGGTTTAGTGTTTAAAGCCTAAGAGTTGGACAGATAAATTGACATCTTAGCTGTTTGGTCGAGGCTAATAATTTCAAAACAATGTGTTCAGTTGAAAAAAAATAATAATAGATTTTTGTTGTAGCTAAAAAAAAAAACTGTCAAAAAGTTTTTGGTCTTTTTCTGTTGTATCTTCTGGACGGGATCATTAAAGGGTTGGTTTTAAACATTATCACCAAAATGTGTTTTGTTCTAGGGACTAGGAATGAGAGAGTAACCGCTGGAGAATGATTTGCTTTGGAGAAATCAATTCCCAAAAGAAAACACTTCATCCTTAAGAGGTTGCCAAGCTCTTGCCAAATAAGCACTCACTGTACTTGAAGAGATAAACGACAGAAAACCACAGCCAAACATTATAAAGAAAATCTTTTCCATCAATCAGAATCAAGCTGATTTTCTCCAGTTTACTCCCACTGTTGCTTTGCCTTTTAAGCAAGATTAATGCCCCTGTGTATATAAATCTGTGACAGAGTGAAAAGTGATGCATATACAAAAGGCTTGACGACAATACTTTCCTCAAATTGATACCATGAGCGACAACAACAGCCAGTTCTTACTGCATGCTTACATTAAACAATTTACAGCTCGAGTTAACACCCAATCAGCCGGTGAGATCGGATAAGGATCAGCGGGGGGTAACTGATCTTGACGGGTCTTGTTGTGTTCCCCGTTGTCTCCAGGTGATCCAGACCGTCAGCGCCGTGGATAAGGATGAACCTCTGAGCGGTCACCGCTTTTATTTCGCCCTCGCTGCACCTGTTGCCGGCAACCTCAACTTCACTCTGCGAGATAACAAAGGTGCACAACATCCTCTTTGTAATGCTTTGATATTGCCTCAGGGCTACATTTTCTTACTGTTATTTTGTGATTATCTGTGGTTATAGGGATGTGTCTCTCGGCTCAATTCACACTGAAATCTGTAAGTCCGGGGATTTGCAGGGGCTTGAACACAACCCGTTGACTTCAGTTTCCTCAAGAAAAAAGCCTTATAGGTATTAAAAAAAAATGCTCTTGCTTACCACAGGCAGTAATGTAAGTTATAAAATGTTTTTTGCACTTTGATTGTGGGCTGCCGGGAGATGGTACACACTTATAAACAAGATTATAAACCAGCAGGAAAACATGACTCACTGCTGCTAGCTACAGTTCTTAGCCAAAACTTAAATTAATTAATCATTTCTCGTCATGCATTTTCTGCTGCTTATCTCGGTCCAAGTTGCATTAATTTAATTGATAAGATCATTAATTTTTTTTTTGTTTTGTTCTAAATTGCTGGGAAGTTCTGAAAAAAATGTGATATAATAATAAATCATTCTAGGCCGTATTGTCAATGTTGTTTTTGCAGCATACTTGCATTTTTTTGGACAGTATGAGTGTGAAACAGGCTTTGAGCAGTACTCAGGTTTGAAATCCTGCATTCAGTATCATTCAAGTATCTAAAGTAAAAGTAGTGTATTTGATTTCTTTCGTTCTTATGTGCACAAGATAATAATTTCTGTGCACAAGTTGCAGTAAATCCAGAAAGAAGAAAGTCTTAAATTCAACTTGGTGAACCCTGCAGAAAGCCTGGAGTCAGTCACCAATTTTAAACTACATTTCTACGTCCTTGTCGAAGCTCCAGGTATCAGATCAGCCCTGTTGCAATGCAGCTTCTAAATCAAAACCTCCCTTGAGAGAATTGCCAGTGGCCCTCGGAGTCCGTTAAAGGTGTTGGTCAAGTTAGGTACGGTATATTTGCTGCTTACTTCCTTCGAATTGAGCCTGGCAGCAATGCAATTGACACTTTGGCCATTGCTCACTCCGGCTCTGTATATCTGCCCCGCATCTGGACGCAATCTACTCTGCAATCTGACTCTGGAGAAGAAGTACAGAGTAACCGGTGGCTGCCGGCGAGCCCGCGGCTCTGCCAAGTGAAATCATAATTCTGCTATGACAACGCCCTTTCTTCCCTTTCTTTTCTAAATGTTCAGCAAAACCGGAGCACTCAGTTTATTCCACAGTCTTCGACACCACAGCCGCCTCGCTTTGCTTAGTGCACGGGCCTCTGAATGCTATATCACAGAATAACTTAACCTCCGCTAACAAACTGAAACTGCCTTTGTATTATAGTGATTTGCTCACCACCTACATATAAAGCAGTGGGCAGATGAAAAAAACATTTCCTTTTCCTGTGGGAAAACTTTAGCTTTAAAGTACCGGGAAAAAAATTCCCCCTGACTCCATCATTACTTACTTAAATGAATCCCCGCTGCTTTAACAACATGTGCAGAGCTGATGCACTCTCTGAAGTAATGCCCCGCTTTGCGTCGGCTAAGGCTGCCACGTTACATTTCAGAGGCGGCGGCGGTGGCGGCAGCAGCCAGGTTGTGCCACAGTAATCCGTGCGAGTGCAGACCTGTGTTAACATGATGAACTGGATGTTTGAGGTAACCTCTCAGCAGATTAAGAGCAACTTGGCTGGAAGACAGTTTTTTCATAGCTTTGTGGAGGGAAATGTTCTGCTGCGAGCAGACACCACCTTGTGTTTACCTTGATTAGACTATGAGTGTGTGTATGTAAGCACATCCAACCCTATTACCAGGCAATAGTGTAGCTGTTGGACAGTTTTGCAAAAAGGCCTGATTATGTTCGTTTTTACTATTGCTACATAGCTAACGTTAGCATTAACAGCTGTTTACTTACCAGTCTAGAAGAAATGTTTCCAAGTCACGATACACTACAACAAATATAAAGTGCACAAATAAAAAGATAAATACATTTTGCAGCATACTGAGTTCAAGATGAAACCCCCTCTAGTGGTCACCCAGTGCCACTGTCAGCCCTCTGTTAAATGAAGGTGGAGAAAGTTCCTGCAAACTGTTGTGAGTTCTGCATCAAGCTTCATTCTTTAAACTCACCAACAGCTGTCTCCAGAGGTGGAAAGCAACGTCATTGTTCACTCTACTGGAGTTAGCATGCTAACCAGCTAGCCCCAGCCGATCGTTTTCCGATAGCAACTCACTGCAGCCTCCAATCTGCCTGAAGGAAGTAGCACTGCACTTTAGAAGTTAAGGACCAGTTTTAGGAAATGATTAAAATCACTTTCTTGCCCAGAGTTAGATGAGAAGATCAATACCCCTCTCGTATGAGTCGGTTTGGTACGAAGTTCATGAAGCCAAGAAATTGTTAACTTCCTGTAACAACTTGTCATTTTAACATTTCTGTTTGGGTACGGCTTAAACAAACAAGATGTAATTTGGTAATTAGTGAGCTTTAGAGGAATTTTTGAAACTTTAGACAGAAGCCAGGCTTGCTAAAAAAAACTTAATTATAACATTTTGTCTAATTAAGCAAAGAATCCAAGTAAAATAGATCTCTGAATGTGCTGTATCACTGAGAGGAGCACAGGGAAAACAATAAATACACAAATCTCCCAAATGAAAACGGTGTGTCCGTATAGAAACTCGTCACTTAAAGTAAAAACCTGATTGGGGGGAAAAAGTGTTTTTAGGGCCGTTGAGGTCAGGTAAACAAAAACGCTTTGTTTCGGAAACTACCTCCGCCTTTACACAAAGTGCGATCCTTGAAGAAATTGTTTGCGGAGCCTGGTGACCTCAACCACACCCGGCACCTTTGGGAGGAACTGGATTGCCGACTGCGAGCCGCACCTCATTCTCCAAACAACAGCGACCATGGGAGCAAATCCCTGCAGCCATGGCTCCAAAAATCTTGTGGAAAGTCTGAAAACATGGATTTAGAGTTAATTACTCAGCTGTCACCTAAGGTTTACGTTCAGGTGCTTATATACTTGTCCTGTGTTAATGTCTTATTTTTACTTGTATGTGATTACCGCCCTGCTGCACACAGATGTCCCTTGAGGACAAATGTCTCACACTTGCGAGAACATATTTATTTAACATTTGAGGTGTTTTATTTCGAAACCCACCACAGCGGTTATATGTTCTTCTTCACCCATAAGAGCCTTTTGCTGATTTACTAATGTGGCATTTACAAAAGAACCCATCTCTATATTCATTTACACCTTGTTCTTAGACTTCTGAGAGAAATCTGAATATCACTCAGGAAAACAAAGGAGTTATCCTTCAAGGGAAAATCTACATTTCAATTGTGACTGCACACTTTGAAAGTGCATTTCAATCTATTGATATAGTTGTCATGAAATAGCCTCTTTTTTTTTTTCTTTTTTCCTTGGCTGCATTGTTCTCCTCTGGCTGCCTCGCTCTCTCTCATACACTGAGATTTCATATAAGATCTCGCCATCAAACCAAAGCTGTTATCAGCCAACAGGTGGTCAAGACCAGGGAGAGACGCCACAGTGTGCCATGTAATGAATTGTGTTAATGACACCATCTGTTGGCATTTCTGCTTATAACACAGTAAAATCATTTCAAACTGCACAGCAATCGTTACAGAACAGAAGTTAAGCCTCCTGCTAGTCATATATATATATAAATATATATATATATATATGTATATATATATATATATATAAATATATATATATGCAGTTCATTGTTAACTTGATATTCAAATGAAATCCAGGTTGTTGTTTGTTTTTTTGTTTCCCTCACATGTCTGACAAGTGTCTGCTTTCGCTCTGGTTTGCAGACAACACGGCGTCCATACTGACGAAGCGAGGCGGTTTCAGGAGACGGGAGCAGCCTGTTTATCGGCTGCCCGTGTTGATCGTGGACAGTGGAAGTCCTGCCCTCAGCAGCACCAACACGCTCTCGGTGCGCGTGTGCGACTGTGACTCCGACGGCGTGGCCTTGTCTTGCGGAGCCGTGGCCTACACAGCGACCGGCCTGAGCACCGGCGCCCTCCTGGCTATTTTAGGCTGCATCATCACACTTCTGGGTAAGATCCATGTGACCTCGGTGTCAGAGACGTGAGTCCGTGTATCAACTACTGATGTTTTTTGTTTGTTTTTTGGCAGCTGAAGAGGTTGTTACGAAGCTCAGACTCGTGTGTGTCTTGTCAGTGATACTGCAGCTTTTATAACATGGATTTTTATTTATTTCTGTTTAATTTAATTGTGGTTATTCACCAATATAACTGTAGGTTTGTTTTACAACTTAGTAAGTAACTAAAGCCTTGAAATAAAGTTAAAAAAGTATTAAATATTTCTCTCAGAGATGTAGACCAGTAAGAGTATGAAGTGCCTGAGGAAATATACTTTCCAGCACTAGTCGCTGCCCTGTTCTAACAAATGTGACATGTCTTCAGATCTCAGCAATTAACTCACAACTAAAATAAAAGGACCTCAAGAACTTAAGTCACTACTGATATCAATGCAATTACTCCACTTAGATGTAGATGGCAGCAGCATATTAGCAGAAAATAGCACCAAGCAAAAGCAAAGGCATCAACATCTGCAGGAGAGCAATAAAACAAGCAGCAGTATCAGCAGCTAATGGCTACTGGTGTTATCAGACACACAAACACAGACTGAGCGGAGCCAATACATCGACTGCCGAAGCACATATTAGCACGAGCTGCGAATATTTAGCCTGGTGAAGTGGAGCAGTGATGCATGGGATCTCAGTGAAGAGTAAAACCTTTGGGAGAGAGTCACAGGCTTCTGACACCGGAGCAAGGAAAGTGCATTTTCAGTTTGAGATGTGATGTGTGTGTTTGTGGCCAAGCCGATTAGCCGTAACTGCTAATATGATAAATGACAAGCGAACTAAGTCGCGGGATGTAGCAGCAGAAGGCACGACGCAAATATGGTTATGCCTCCACAAAGCTCTTGTGGATTGGGTTAGCAAATTAGTGTTGCAGCAGCAGCAGCAGCGGCAGTGTGATATTAGCAGATCAACAGAGTGGGCATTGACAGCTTAAATAGACTAGGCTTATTAAGAAAGGTGTGTCAGACATATGTCGTAGCAAGTAGAGTATGTGTGCTGGAAATTAACGAAGGACTGAGAGAAAAATGTATTTTTTTACTGCGTTGATCTGACAGTTGTAGTTGCTCGTTACTTTGCAGACTGTGATTTCACATTAGGTTGTGATTATGATTCTAAAGTCAAACATTATTTAAGATTAAATCAGCCTCTTTTTGGCTTGTCACCAAGAACTAGTGTCTAGCCTCAGGCCTCTTGTTGTTGTTCAAATGTTTATGAGCTGTTAGCACTTGAATAACAAAACTGAATTTCTGTTGGAGGATTTAGGATTTAGTTATTTCTTCTTCCCCAATCCCCACGTTGGGACCCACTGCACTAAACTACCTACAGCACCTGTTTGTAAAATAAAGTTAATATGTGAAACATAATAATACATCACAAACGGTGCTTTTACTTTTGATACTTGGAGTGTGTTTTGCTGCAGAGGGAGGACTTTGAATCAGAACTTTTGTACAATACTTTTACCTCCAGGAGAATGTCAGACACAGAGTATGGCGGCATACTGTTCCATGTTTTTTATTTATTTATTTATTTTATTTTTTTATTGACACAGCAAAGGTGTATTTGGGCGAACACACTGTTTCTGCAGTTCAGACTTAAGTTCAGATTTAAGTTCAGGTAATGGAGGAATACAACCTCGCTGTCGAGCCTCCGTGTTTCACCACCCATTCAGACTTCTCTTCGCTGCTCTGCGTTCTTCAGGCGGTCGAGTGTCTGGGAGAAGCTTTGCTAAAACAGAGCTGTATCTTGAGATCTTGCACAGGTCAAACCTTGGGGACCCGGGTCAGCCAGCTCTGAATAGCAGCAGGGATGTTTACAAGTAAAACACCTCTGAAATCCTGCCAGCAGGATCAGCTAATTACAGCCGTCGTACTGAATTCTGGGAGATTTTTTGGCGTGTTTTTGTTCTGGTGCGTGTTCAGCGCACACATTAGATTGTAAAACACATTCTGTGGGTTGTTCGCTATAAAGAACCGGTCACGTAAACGTCTTCCTTTCAGTCTTTCTTTGGCAAAGTATTTATAGTTGCCAAGTCTCCAGCAACTTTTTTTTATAACCTTCCATTGCCAGTTATGATTATGTGTCATTTATGTGACAGCCAGACGCTCCTGCGTCTGAGCACACAATACTAAAAAATGTGAGTGCAATGAAAGAAAGAAGCAGCACCTGAAGGCAGCCTGAGTCAGTGATGAGATTTTTAGCTTTTACATAGTTTTCTGTGGCAGCTACGTGTCACTGTATTTTATTAACTTCATTACAATATTTCGCTGAGGTCATAGATATAAGCGCCGGTACTGTATATACTTCATTTCAAGGACGGGCGCTGCTTCTGTTTTGCGGTGTCACACCATATGTTAAGATGTTGGTAAAGACACTTGTGAACGAGACTTCATTAACATACCCTTAAAGGTGATGCAGCACTGTGCCATCACCCCTCAGGCTGCATTATTGCTCATAAAACCCACAGACAAAGCGTTACCCCATCAGGGCAGAGTCGTAGTTTAACGCTTAGGTGATCTTCATTGAAAGCTGAGGAGGATCTAAGCAGCATATACAATAACTGAAATGAGCTCTTTAATGAGGTCAAACTTTGCTTTTTATTCCTGTCCCCTTGAAGTTCGCCTTATTTTTATCACGGCAGAGAATACTTTTAGTGATAAATGAATACTTCAAAAGACCAACAGGGGGAAAATATGTGGCCGTGCAACCCTAACCCGGCATTGCTAATGAAAGCTAGCTCTATTCTGCTCAGCATGGCCTCAGGCCTTAGGCTTAGAACTAATGGCCTCCAGTTTAATATACCTCCACGCTGCCTTGTCTCTTGTTTGTGTGAGTGTGTGTCCTTAGCTGTCCCCATCAGTCGGCTTTGCTCAATTGGATCAGCTTCTCTGCTTCTTTTCTCTGTTTCCTCTTTGTGCAGATTCACCC
>NW_019525475.1:292220-302672 GCF_002814215.2 Seriola lalandi dorsalis | reverse complement strand
CCCCTCTTCCTTCCCTTGTATTAACATCCCATGCGCGACCGCTCTGCCCAATCCTTTATTCTGATCTTCCTTGATGGTCTTCCATCAAGACTTCTTTCAATCTGTAGGTAGCAATTGAGGCAGTGATAGCGTGTGATTGTATTGTTTTGGAAGAGACACGAATAAGACCCAAGCTGCGTCTCACTGCCGGCATCCTCAGGTGCTGTCAGTCTTACATCTGATCCCCCCCCCCCCAACTTCCTCCATCAATCTCTCTCTTTCTCATCGGATGAGAGGAACACACACTCCCACCAGCAGCTCTGGCTCTTGTTATCTGTCTAATAACTACGATGCATGTTGCTGGTGGAGAACGTGCCGCTCCTCTATTTGCCTTAGTATTCCTCAGCAGCCTCCTGTTTCCACCTGCCTGCCTTTAAACCACAGAGCTGCGTGCATGTTAGCTTTGGCTCAACATACTCATAAGCTAAGTGGTCATTAATCATAGGTTGATATTTTTAGATTTAATTACTGAGCTTGTCATCTGCTCCTTGCAGTAATATTCCTGAAAATGCCTGGGAAATGTCATTTAAAACCTTTTTTTAATGATACAGTCACTTTTGGATGACACATCCAAACTACAGCGATGATCATTATTTTGTTAAGTTCCGCTCCTTTCCCCCCCCAGTATAGGTCAGGTGTTGCGCAATCCTCCAGAGGGCCAATTAGCCCTTCAAATCTCCAGACAGTTATTTCTGTCTGAGTATTACTTATCAGACTCATTCTATAAACGAACATGTCCATTCATCCCTTATTTTACTGTCTGTCTCCTGTGTTAACTCGCTGTCTGTGTCTTTATTTATGTGCCTGTATTCAGACAGTAGACAATTCCTTCCTCAGATCTGATCTTTAAGCTCCACTGTGCACATTGAAACATGTGAATGGCGAACATCAGATTTGTGTGTTTAAACTGTGTAATTATTTGCTATAAACGCAACTGGTTATTGTGCTAAAACAAAACAACAAAAAAACAACAAGAAAAGAAAAGAAAAAACACCCTTTTGTTTTTTTAACTGAGCAAATCAATTAAGAGCAAATTTGTCTTCATAATGACAATCTGGTAAAAACTAAAAGGACCTATTGTAAAGGAATTGGGAGAAAACTGCAAACAGCTTGCAGAAGGATACAGGGGAAAATATAGAATATGAAACAGTAAACAGGGACATAAACTAGACAAATACACAGTTAACGGTGTGACAGATAATATCAACAACAGCAAAGACGCCATAACAGCTATTTGAATCATGACGCAAACATGCAGCAGCGCTGATAAAGAGTGAAATGTAGACGGTAACGTGGAGGATTTGTGTTCACTGTTTCTGATTGTTCCCGTGCCCTTCATCAAGTGGTGGTGCATAATGTCATCCACGCAGGAGAGTGATATCTGTCACGTCGCTGAGGAGGCATCGAGACATCCTCATTCGTCATGTAGCACATGCTCTCCCCCGCGCTCGTTCTTCTCTCTTCATCCTTGTTGCAGTTCCTAAGACTGTAGATTTAGTCCTTGCACTTTGAGGTCGTACTTTCAGAGAAGTTCCTGCACACCTTGGAGTTTTAGTGGCAGGTGCACTGGATCAAAAAACTGCAGAGTTGAAAAGCAAAATTCACCCGCTGTCCAACACCTTCATCAGGCAGAAATTCATACAGATAAACAGCACCATGCAAACAGCATCGAACACATAAAGGCTACTGGCTTCCACCTGCGAAAAAAAAACCTGCCAATTAGAGCACACAGGCTAGACTTTCTGTTGCACATACAAATTAAGGTCAACGAGTTCCTCAATTACAAAAACAAAAGTGATGCTGTGCTCTTTCATTTGTAAACATAAATAACAAATATGCCAGTATTATAGAAAATTGGCTCACATTATACAATAGGGTTCTCTAGGGACATGAGATAAAAGCAAGCTTCTTTTTTTTTTTAACAAATCAGTCCCATATTACACCATGAAGCCTGTGGTCTTTTAACGATGAGGAGAAAAAGCACTAAAGGTGAAAGAGCAAAAGAATATCCCAACTCATTCATATCTAGAGAAGAATACAACAAGAGGAAAAAATGTCAGATAACATATCACCACAAAGAAGGAAGGAAAGAGTCTGTCCTGTCATATTTTGTCTGTGCAAGCCGCTTATTACGACTCATAAGCCCCTTTTCCACTGGTCAAAAAACCTGCTAAGACCCGCCAACATTAGGCTTTTGTCAGCAGTGGAAAATGGTACAATCAGGATTGACACCCAAAAGAAAACCTTTATTTTTGCACCATTTTCCTGCTGTAACGTCTTTCATGGCACACACACTGTAAACACGCCTGTCACCTGCACAGTGCTGTTACACCAGAAACACCACCACTCACTGCCCTCCAGGATAGAAGAGTGAGCTGCAGCCCCGAAATAAGTTTTTTTTTTTTTTTTTTTTTTTTTTTTTTAAAACACACAATCATCGATTGAAGCGTCTCACACTGAGGCTCTGACGCTTTTACAAGGAACTCCAACCCGGGGATGAGACGTGAAAGAACCAGTTTGCACAGCAGCTAGCAACTCATTCTTCCTCCTCCACTGCATCTGTGTGTGTGTGTGCGCTGTAGAAGGGCAAACTTGAAAAAGGGGTCAATCGGCTTCTATCAACAGGTTTAACCGCATTTTAAAATATACCCACTAATTTTGGTGGAAAAAGCGTAATAGCTATGTTTAACTGTGATGGAGGCAAAGAGGAAAGTCAGGTGATGTAGTGTAAAACTCTCAAAAAGACTGAGCATGCGATATCAGATTTGATTGAGCTTGGTTATATAAGCAACAATAACACCACACTGAATTCAAATGTTGCTAAATCCTGATTCATGGAAGTACATGACATCATCTTCCTGCGACTGAGCCCTGCCCACTTGAAAGGAGTGAAATAATCTCATTACCTAGTAAAATAACCGAAACTGGTAAAAATTCGGCAGAAATTTGGTGTTTATGTAGAACCAGTTATCATTCATGGTAAAGGCTGCTCGAGAAAATAGACGATCTTTCTCCCCAGGAATTAGTGTTGGAAGATAAAACTTCCTTTAATTTCCGACAGTGTCACAGTTGCTGATTGAGACTTCTATTAGAAACGGCACCGTAGCAAAAAGACAGGAAGTGTGTTGGTGACAAAATGAGTGAATAATCAGTCCCAGGTTCGGCAGAATCACACAGCGCACCAAAAAAAAATTACACTAATGAGAAAGTGCTTTCAGTGATGCATGCTGGTAAGAAAAGGGCAGCGCAGAAAAACTCACCTTGTTCACTATCGATTGCGCGGGGTAGATCATTTAAACAATTCAATTACAGCAAAAGCCTCTAGAACACTAAACTGATCTTCCCCTCTGTTTTTCCATTTAGTGTACATCATCAGTAAAGTGTGTTATGAAGAGTGGGGCTCCTGTCGTATCATGGTTATGTGTTTGCTAAACTGTCTGGGCTGGAAATCATTTCTTACAGGGCCCTTGGTACCTGACACAGGCTCCAGTATTTGTATGCATGGCCATCCACCTGCTCATCCTAGTAGGACGTGATTGGATGTTGGCCCGTTTCCAGTCTGTCACGCATCGTGGCTGTCTTCTAGGCATTAAACCCTAAAGAGCTTTGCTGGAAAGCACTGAGAATATTCTATTTCAACGTGCCACTTTGTAATTCACTTTGTAGAAGCCTTACTGAATCGAAAAGAATTTAAAGTGACTCAAGTTCCTAAAATCAGAGGAAACAATCTTCCACAGAAATATTTGGTGTTCTGTCTCAAAGCACTAAAAAAGTATCATGGATATTAGTAGTGCATTTAGACTGGATGGACTATTCCAAGTATTTCACAAAAAACTGTTGAGTGGTGATACTAGTGCTGCTGTTGAAGGGTGCCAGCAGTCACAAAATAGCCAACAGAGAGCTGCCCATTCATCTCCTGCAGCCTTTCCATGTGACACTTTCCTCCTTTCCATCTCTTCCATTTGCTCCCTTATTAGAGAGTGT
Organism: Seriola lalandi dorsalis; assembly: GCF_002814215.2. Taxonomy (NCBI): domain Eukaryota; kingdom Metazoa; phylum Chordata; class Actinopteri; order Carangiformes; family Carangidae; genus Seriola; species Seriola lalandi. The sequence continues at coordinate 298,649 of NW_019525475.1, read as the reverse complement.
GAAGTGGTGTTTGAATTTGGTTCCTGGGCCTCTTTCTCTGCCGCCTGCAGTAGCTCAACGCCGAGAAGGAAAAGAAATATGGGCCCACGGAACGATATTTCACTGGCACCAGCTTGACATTGATGGATAGAGGATCATTAGACATTTGCCAGTTTGCTTGGGCGTAGAGTTATTTTCAGCAATAATGTATGGGAGAGGGAGCCGGGGCTGGAGGACGGCTTCTGGTAAGATCTCAGAGGGCCATGGATTCCAGTTTGGAGGAGTTTTGTACGGGTCTTGAAGCAAAATGTAGGTGGTGGAAACCACAGAGGAGCACAATATATTACATTGCAGGTTTACTTTAGTAAACTCTGATAGAATTTGCAAAGCACTGTCACTGAAGTAGTTCTCAACCTTTTTTGACAGACCCCCCCATGTGTTAACTGGTTTTCTAAACTGGTTGTTATTTAACAGTTAATTATGTAATGGTGGATATTATTAGCCTGTAATGTTTAAACTGCCTGTGGGTGGTTTGGTCAAGTTTGGCCACGAGCTGAAGGTGGATGTCTCAATCAATAATCCATTACTTTTACTTACTATTTCAACAGTTATTTCACTACTTTTAGCAAAGTATTTCAACTGTGTTTCTATTATTTTCATCTGACAATTTCAATCATTTACATTAAACTGTTTCCACTGTTTATTCTTGTAGCTAACTGTTGTTTATCTGTACTTTTAGCTAATTATTTCCACTGTTTATTCATTACTTTTAGCATCTATTTCAACTATTTATCTATTACTTTTAGTGAACTATTTCAATCATTCAATAGCTAAACATTTCTTTATTCATTACTTTCAGCTATTTATTCATACCTTTGAGCTAACTATTAAAAAACTGTTTACTTAGGTTAACTCTTTTAACAATTTAGTCGTAACTTTTAGCTAATGTTATGCTAACTGACGCTAACTGTTTATCCATTGCTTTGGTCACTATTTCAAACATTTACATTGAACTATTTCAACTTTTTATCCTTGTATCCTTTATCCTTGCTTTTAGCATGTATTGCAACCATTTATCGGTTTCTTTTAGCTAAAATTTTAATCATTTTCTTTTAGCTATTTTAACTGTTTATCGATTAGCCACTTAGCTAACTGTTTGAACTGTATTCATTGCTGACAGTTTCAACCGGCCTACACTCCTAGCTGACTAAACTAAATTTCAACCTCTCTGCTCACTTGTTAACTAGGTTTTACACACTCTTAACTTCAATATACAATGTGCAATTTATATTTTTTCTATTTAGTTAAACCACTGTGCAGGTTCTCTCTGTGGTACAAGTGTCTGCGGCTGGGAATCACTGTGACAATGTATTTGGCTCTTTGAAAAGCCACATATCTCTGCATCTTTTCAGCTGACTGGCACAGGAAGTGCGGCTGTTGTCAGTCAATACTGACTCATACATCTCTCCCTTTCTCTGCAGTGATGGTTCTGCTAATTGTGACAATGCGTCGGAGGAGGAAGGAGCCTCTGATTCTTGAGGAGGAGAGAGACATCAGAGAGAACATCGTCCGTTATGACGACGAGGGCGGGGGAGAGGAGGACACGGAGGCCTTCGACATGGTTACCCTTCGTAACCTGAACGTCATTAGAGACCCCAGCGTACGGCGAGATGTCACACCAGACACACCTACCTTCTTTCATTACACATCAGCTACACGCCCCTCTTACAAGTCCCTGCCGGACAATGTGGTGTTTCGAGAGTTTATTTGGGAACGACTTAAAGATGCTGATGTGGACCCGTCAGCTCCCCCGTATGACTCTCTGCAGACATACGCTTTTGAAGGCAGCGGATCGGTAGCAGAGTCACTAAGCTCACTGGAGTCACTAAGTACAGACTCAGATCAGAACTATGACTATCTCACCAACTGGGGACCACGCTTCAAAAAGCTGGCCGACCTGTACGGCAACAGCGACGGCACCAGTGTCTTCTCATAGCCCCTAAATGTCTCTCTTAACATTTAAATAAGAGTAAATTATTGTCAGAGAAAATGATTTTGTCTGCCTTAGTGCACTGGAGGAAAAGATTCAAAGACAACACAAGAGAGACTGAAAGATGAACACTTTGACTTCAAAGGTTTTTGGTTTGTTTACCTCCTAGTATGGATTTTCAAAAGCGTGCCATGGTGAGTTTCGACACAGACTTCAAAAGTGGCTTGAGTGAGGAGGAAACCTTGTGTGCAAAAAGACATTAAAGGTTCCAGATTTTGGGCTCGAGTCCAACCATTGACTGCAGTACGCATACATGTTGGAGCATTTTTATGGGGGAGGGGGTGGGCACCTGTCCTTTCATTCCAGCGATGGGCACGGACCCAGCACTCTTGCTTTGATGCATTCCTTTGCTATCTTTGTGCTAAAAAGAAAACATAAAAAGTTTCTCCTCATGAAATGTTGTGTCCCTGGCGGCTAATCAGTAGTCACTTGACTGTTCATATGAAATTTGAAAACGATTTCTATGGGGTTTTTTTTGTTTGTTTGTTTGTTTGTTTTTTCAGTTTGTTCTGTGGTGCAGGGGGTAATGAGGGGCTGTTTTTCATAAGACAGAGCCACATTATTTATGGACTCAGTCATACCTCTCAACACTTATGTGAAAAGTGCAAATGCGCACATACAATATAAACAAGTAGTAGATGTGCTAAGGAAGTGATGTGAAGACATAGGTTGTGCAAATAATAAAAAGAATGACTCTCTTGTCAGTTTGATGTCTCCACTGGGTGAAACAGGAAAGCATATAATTTCTCTTTTTCTCCTAACAATACATTTTGCAGATGTTGCAATGTAGTGTTTGTCTGAGTCTGTTTTTTCTTTCCGCCTTTTTATTGCCAAGTGCAATGTATGATTTCCGAGCTATAAAATGTCAGGATTGAGTTGTTCTGCTTTTGTACAAGGGGGGCGGGGGGAGGGTGGGGGAGCTGGGGACGTCTGCTACATCAGAAAGCTTTGCTGAAGGATCTGTCCTCGTCGTGCTTGATTGCAAAATTCACGCCACCTTGACTCTAGAAAAAAAAAAAATTGTTTCTGAACAGTGACGGTCCTTACATGGGTGAAGTTGCAGTTTGTAAGTAAATGAATTTTGCTTCTGTAGTTTGCAGAGTCCAGCATATACAGTACTGTCATTCAGAAATGAAACCAATAATGTTGATGGTTTGTTTATTGATGGTCAAAGGACACACTGTATGATAATCATATTGTGCCAATTTTTTTTCCAGCTTAAAGAAATTATGTTAAAATTGGGTGTCGATATGTACAACCGATATGTATTATTATTTATTTTGAAGAGGCAGAATAGTGCAAATGATGTTTTTATCATTTTGCTGAAAATAAAATTGACATTCAATTCCTTAAAAGACTGAAGGGATTTCTTTCACTCCATCTGAACATGGGGAGAGAATTAAGTAAATACAAAGAGGTTATTTCTGGCAAACAACAACCAAGCATCTGACAATTCTGATCGATGATTTTAAAAAGTGGTGCCTCGTTCTCTGCACATTTATGGAGCTGAAGGAACTAGCGAGGGGGTTGGAAAAGGGAGGAGGAGAAAAGATGATTTTCTTTTTTTCATACCTCTTTTTGATGAGGCTTTTGTAGTTGAAAGGCTTGATGCTCCACAGAGGAATGTGTGATGACTTAGAGGCTCACAATCTGAGGAGCCTTTTGCAAGTTAGCCATGCCTGTGTTGTTCGCTCAAAGGAAACTTCATTATAGATATGTTCACAAACTGCATCTTGTGACGACTGACAAAGAAACGTGTAGGTAGTATGAATGTATGGTATGAAAAACAAGGGCCAGGATTTCAGAAAATACTTTGGATGGACAGGCAGGAAGGGGAGTAGAGGGATCTGACGATGGCCTTCAGTGACTGGAGTGACAAGAAGTGGCATGAAAACTCATATTATAATAAAGGCATAAAAATATCAAAAAATGTCATAGTATATTGAAGCATGAAAATGTCAGGTACAGTTGCCAATTAACCTATTGTGCATGTCCTTGGACATGAAAAAAGCACAGCCACAGGGAAATAATGCAAACTCCACAAAGAAAGGCCAAAGCTGGGATGCAAACTCACAACCTTCTCTTTATGAAGCATCAGTACTAACCACTATACTGTTGTATCTCTCCCTATATCATCATGTATTAAACCATGATGACATCAAAGTATGGTAAGAAATGAAAGGGTCATAGTGTATTATGTAGTGTACAGTAAGGTATGAAAACGTCATAGTATAGTATGGCATAAAAATTTCAAAAAACCACATCTTGTAGTATGGCATAGAATTCTCAAAAAACGTCATATTATAGTATGGCATGAAAAACGCCAAAAAACATCATGGTGTAGTTAGGCATAAAAATGCAGAAAAAAATAATAGTATAGTAAGTAATGAAAATGCATAAGGTCATAGTATAGTATGGGATAAAAATGTCAAAAAACGTCATAGTATGATAAGGCATAAAAGTGTCATAGAATAGTATGGCATAAAAATGCCGAAAAACATAATAGTATAGTATGTCATAGAATGTCATGATATAAAATGGCATAAAAATGTTATAAAACGTCATAGTATAGTATGGCAGAAAATTCTTTAAAAAAGGTCATAGTATAGTATGGCAGAAAAATGTCAGATATGGTCAAAGTATAGTATGGCAGAAAATTTTGAAAAAAATGGTCATAGTATAGTATGGCATAAAAATGTCAAAAAACATCATACTTTAGTAAGGCATGAAAATGCTAAAAAAAATGTCATACTATAGTATGGCATAAAAACAGCATAAAAGTGTGATAGTATAGTGTGTCATAAAAATGCCAAAAAATGTCATATTATAGTATGTCATAAAATTCTAGAAAAATATCATACAATAGTAAGGCATAAAAATATCAAAAAAAGGCATAGTATATTTAGGCATAAAAACGCCAAAAAACGTCATAGTGTAGTTAGGCATAAAAATGCCAAAAAATGTCATAGTATAGATAGGCATAAAAATGCAGAAAAAACGTAATACTATAGGTAGGCATAAAAATATCAAAAAAAGGCATAGTATATTTAGGCATAAAAACGCCAAAAAACGTCATAGTGTAGTGAGGCATAAAAATGCAGAAAAACGTAATTATATAGTAAGTAATGAAAATGCATAAGAATAAACGTCATAGTATAGTAAGTAATGAAAATGCATAAGAATAAACGTCATAGTATAGTAAGGCATTAAAATGTCAAAAAACGTCATTGTATAGTATGTCATAAAAATGCCGAAATACATAATAGTATAATATGTCATAAAATGTCATGATATAAAATGGCATAAAAATGTCATATAACGTCGTAGTATAGTAAGGCATAAAAGTGTTAAAAAAATGACATAGTATAGTATGTCATAAAATTCTAGAAAAATATCATAGTATAGTAAGGCATAAAAATATCAAAAAAAGGCATAGTATATTTAGGCATAAAAACGCCAAAAAACTTCATAGTATAATAAGGCATAAAAACGCCAAAAAACATCATAGTGTAGTGAAGCATAAAAATGCAGAAAAACATAATAGTATAGTAAGTGATGAAAATACATAACAATAAACATCATAGTATAGTAAGGCATAAAAATGTCAAAAAACGTCATAGTATAGTATGGCATAAAATTTTCAAAAAACGTCATAGCATAATAAGGCATAAAAACGTCATAGTATAGTATGTTATAAAAATGTCAAAAAAAACGTCATAGTACAGTATGGCAAAACATTCTCAGAAAACGTCATAGTACATTAAGGCATAAAAGTGTCATAGTATAGTATGGCATAAAAATGTCAAAAAATGTCATAGTATAATAAGGCATAAAAGTGTCATAGTATAGTATGGCATAAAAATGTCAAAAAACGTCATAGTATAGTATGGCACAAAAATGTCAAAAAACGTCATAGTATAGTATGTTATAAAAATGTCAAAAAAAGTCATATTATAGTATGGCATAAAATTGTCAAAAAAACGTCATAGTACAGTATGGCATAACATTCTCAAAAAATGTCATAGTATAATAAGGCATAAAAGCGTCATAGTATAGTATGTTATAAAAATGTCCAAAAAAAGTCATATTATAGTATGGCATGAAAATGTAAAAAAACGTCATAGTATAGTTGCGCATAAAAATGCAGAAAAACGTAATACTATAGTTAGGCATAAAAATGTCAAAAAAACCTCCTAGTACTGTATGGCATAACATTCTCAAAAAACGTCACAGTATAATAAGGCATAAAAGTGTCATAGTACAGTATGGCATAAAAACACCAAAAAACATCATAGTGTAGTAAGGCATAAAAATGCAGAAAAATGTAATAATATAGTAAGTAATGAAAATGCATAAGAATAAACGTCATAGTATAGTAAGGCATTAAAATGTCAAAAAAA
>NW_019525475.1:288158-291231 GCF_002814215.2 Seriola lalandi dorsalis | reverse complement strand
ATCAAAAAAACGCATAGTATATTTAGGCATGAAAAAGTCAGTTATTGTTGCCAATTAACCTATTGTACATGTCCTTGGACATGAAAAATGCACAGCCAAAGGGAGATCATCGAACTCGACAAAGGGAGACCAAGGCTGGGATTTGAACTCACGACCTTCACATTGCTAACCATCAGTTTTGACCACCCCACTATTTTGTCTCTCCCTATACCCTGATATATTAAACCATAAGGACATCAAAGTATCGTGAGAAATGACAGGGTCATGGTCATAGCATGAAAATGTCAAAAAACATCAATATATGGTAAGGCGTAAAAATGTCAAAAATAAAAGTCATATTATAGTATGGCATAAAAATGTCAAAAAACTTCATATTGTAGTGAGGCATAAAAATGCAGAAAGACATCATAGTAAAGTAAGTAACGAAAATGCATAAGAATAAACATCATAGTATAGTAAGTCATTAAAATGTCAAAAAACGTCATAGTATAGTATGTCATAAAAATGCCGAAAAACATAATAGTATAGTATGTCATAAAAATGCCGAAAAACATAATAGAATAATATGTCATAAAATGTCATGTAATAAAATGGCATAAAAATGTCATAAAACGTCATAGTATAGTAAGGCATAAAAATGTCAAAAAAATGTCTTAGTATAGTATGTCATAAAATTCTAGAAAAATATCATAGTATAGTAAGGCATAAAAATATTAAAAAAAAAAGGCATAGTATATTTAGGCATAAAAACGCCAAGAAACATCATAGTGTAGTGAGGCATAAAAATGCAGAAAAACATAATAGTATAGTAAGTGATGAAAATACATAACAATAAACATCATAGTATAGTAAGGCATAAAAATGTCATAAAACTTCATAGTATAGTATGGCATAAAATTTTCAAAAAACGTCATAGTATAGTATGTTATAAAAATGTCAAAAAAACGTCATAGTACAGTATGGCATAACATTCTCAGAAAATGTCATAGTATAATAAGGCATAAAAGTGTCATAGTATAGTATGGCATAAAAATGTCAAAAAATTTCATAGTATAGTATGTCATAAAAATGTCAAAAAAACGTCATAGTATAGTAAGTAACGAAAATGCATATGAATAAACGTCATAGTATAGTAAGTCATTAAAATGTCAAAAAACGTCATAGTATAGTATGTCATAAAAATGCCGAAAAACGTAATAGTATAGTATGTCATAAAAATGCCAAAAAACATAATAGAATAATATGTCATAAAATGTCATGATATAAAATGGCATAAAAATGTCATAAAACGTCATAGTATAGTGAGGCATAAAAATGCAGAAAAACATAATAGTATAGTAAGTGATGAAAATACATAACAATAAACATCATAGTATAGTAAGGCATAAAAATGTCATAAAACGTCATAGTATAGTAAGGCATAAAATTTTCAAAATTTTCAAAAAACGTCATAGTATAGTATGTCATAAAAATGTCAAAAAACGTCATAGTATAGTATGGCATAAAAATGTCAAAAAACGTCATAGTATAGTATGTTATAAAAATGTCAAAAAAAGTCATATTATAGTATGGCATAAAATTGTCAAAAAAACGTCATAGTATAGTATGTTATAAAAATGTCAAAAAAAACGTCATAGTACAGTATGGCAAAACATTCTCAGAAAACGTCATAGTACATTAAGGCATAAAAGTGTCATAGTATAGTATGGCATAAAAATGTCAAAAAATGTCATAGTATAATAAGGCATAAAAGTGTCATAGTATAGTATGTCATAAAAATGTCAAAAAACGTCATAGTATAGTATGGCATAAAAATGTCAAAAAACGTCATAGTATAGTATGTTATAAAAATGTCAAAAAAAAGTCATATTATAGTATGGCATAAAATTGTCAAAAAAACGTCATAGTACAGTATGGCATAACATTCTCAAAAAATGTCATAGTATAATAAGGCATAAAAGCGTCATAGTATAGTATGTCATAAAAATGCCAAAAAACGTCATAGTATAGTTAGGCATAAAAATGCAGAAAAACGTAATACTATAGGTAGGCATAAAAGTGTCAAAAAAATGTCATAGTATAGTATGTCATAAAATTCTAGAAAAATATCATAGTGTAGTGAGGCATAAAAATGCAGAAAAACATGATAGTATAGTAAGTGATGAAAATACATAACAATAAACATCATAGTATAGTAAGGCATAAAAATGTCATAAAACGTCATAGTATAGTATGGCATAACATTCTCAGAAAACATCATAGTACATTAAGGCATAAAAGTGTCATAGTATAGTATGGCATAAAAATGTCAAAAAATGTCATAGTATAATAAGGCATAAAAGTGTCGTAGTATAGTATGGCATAAAAATGTCAAAAAACGTCATAGTATAGTTAGGCATAAAAATGCAGAAAAACGTAATACTATAGGTAGGCATAAAAATGTAAAAAAACGTCAAAGCATAGTAAGGTATAAAAATGCCAAAAAACATCATATTATAATAAGGCATAAAAGTGTAAAAAAAAACATCATAGTATAATATGTCATAAAATTCTAGAAAAATATCATAGAATAGTATGGCATAAAAATATCAAAAAAAGGCGTAGTATATTTAGGCATGAAAAAGGCTGGGATTTGAACTCACGACCTTCACATTGCTAAGCATCAGTTTTGACCACCCCACTATTTTTTCTCTCCCTATAACCTGATATATTAAATCATAAGGACATCAAAGTATCATGAGAAATGACAGGGTCATGGTCATAGCATGAAAATGTCAAAAAACATCAATATATGGTAAGGCGTAAAAATGTCAAAAATAAAAGTCATAGTGTAGTGAGGCATAAAAATGCAGAAAAACGTAATAATATAGTAAGTAACGAAAATGCATAAGAATAAACATCATAGTATAGTAAGTCATTAAAATGTCAAAAAATGTCATAGTATAGTATGTCATAAAAATGCCGAAAAACATAATAGTATAGTATGTCATAAAAATGCCGAAAAACATAATAGTATAGTATGTCATAAAATGTCATGATATAAAATGGCATAAAAATGTCATAAAACGTCATA
>NW_019525475.1:252657-288138 GCF_002814215.2 Seriola lalandi dorsalis | reverse complement strand
TCATAGTATAGTATAGCATAAAAATGTCAAAAAACATCACATTTTAGTAAGGCATGAAAATACAAAAAAAAAACATCATAGTATAGTATGGCATAAAAATGTCAAAAAACGTCATAGTACACTATGGCATAAAATTTTCAAAAATGGTCATAGTATAGCATGACATAAAATTTTCAAAAAACGTCATAGTATAATAAGGCATAAAAGTGTCATACTATATGCATATTGCATAAAAATGCCAAAAAACATAATAGTGTAGAAAGGCATAAAAATGCCAAAAAACATCATAGTAGAGTAAGGCATAAAATTCTAGAAAAATATCATAGAATAGTAAGGCATAAAAATATCAAAAATTGTCAAAGTATACTATGGCATAAAATTTTTAAAAATGGTCACAGTATAATGTGTCATAAAATTCTCAGAAAACATCATAGTATAGTATTGCATAAAATTCTAGAAAAATATCATAGAATAGTAAGGCATAAAAGTGTCAAAAAACATCATACTATAGTTTATAGTAATATAATAGTATAGTAAGTAAATGAAAATGCATAAGAAAAAACGTCATAGTATAGTAAGGCATAAAAACATGAAAAACACGTCATAGTATAGTATGTCATAAAAATGCCAAAAAATGTCATAGTATAGTATGCCATAAAATTTTCAAAAATGGTCATAGTATAGCATGACATAAAATTTTCAAAAAACGTCATAGTATAGTAAGGCATAAAAGTGTCATACTATATGCATATTGCATAAAAATGCCAAAAAACATAATAGTATAGTAAGTGATGAAAATACATAACAATAAACATCATAGTATAGTAAGGCATAAAAATGTCATAAAACGTCATAGTATGGTATGGCATAAAATTTTCAAAAAACGTCATAGTATAATAAGGCATAAAAGTGTCATAGTATAGTATGGCATAAAAATGTCAAAAAATGTCATAGTATAGTATGGCATAAAAATGTCAAAAAACGTCATAGTATAATAAGGCATAAAAGTGTCATAGTATAGTATGGCATAAAAATGTCAAAAAATGTCATAGTATAGTATGTCATAAAAATGTCAAAAAACGTCATAGTATAGTATGGCATAACATTCTCAAAAAACGTCATAGTATAATAAGGCATAAAAATATTTTAAAAAAGGCATAGTATATTTAGGCATAAAAACGCCAAGAAACATCATAGTGTAGTGAGGCATAAAAATGCAGAAAAACATGATAGTATAATATGTCATAAAATGTAATGATATAAAATGGCATAAAAATGTCATATAACGTCGTAGTATAGTAAGGCATAAAAGTGTAAAAAAAATGTCATAGTATAGTATGTCATAAAATTCTAGAAAAATATCATAGTATAGTATGTCATAAAAATGTCAAAAAAACGTCATAGTATAGTATGTTATAAAAATGTAAAAAAAAAAGTCATATTATAGTATGGCATAAAAATGTAAAAAAAAACGTCATAGAACAGTATGGCATAACATTCTCAAAAAATGTCATAGTATAATAAGGCATAAAAGTGTCATAGTATAGTATGTTATAAAAATGCCAAAAAACGTCATAGTATAGTTAGGCATAAAAATGCAGAAAAACATAATACTATAGGTAGGCATAAAAATGTAAAAAAAAACGTCATAGTACGGTATGGCATAACATTCTCAAAAATGGTCATAGTATAGCATGACATAAAATTTTCAAAAAACGTCATAGTATAATAAGGCATAAAAGTGTCATACTATATGCATATTGCATAAAAATGCCAAAAAACAAATGTAAAAAAAATGTAAAAAAAAAAGTCATATTATAGTATGGCATAAAAATGTAAAAAAAAACGTCATAGAACAGTATGGCATAACATTCTCAAAAAATGTCATAGTATAATAAGGCATAAAAGTGTCATAGTATAGTATGTTATAAAAATGCCAAAAAACGTCATAGTATAGTTAGGCATAAAAATGCAGAAAAACATAATACTATAGGTAGGCATAAAAATGTAAAAAAAAACGTCATAGTACGGTATGGCATAACATTCTCAAAAAAACGTCATAGTGTAGTAAGGCATAAAAATGCAGGAAAACGTAATAATATAGTAAGTAATGAAAATGCATAAGAATAAACGTCATAGTATAGTAAGTAAAGAAAATGCATAAGAATAAACGTCATAGTATAGTAAGGCATTAAAATGTCAAAAAACGTCATAGTATAGTATGTCATAAAAATGCCGAAAAACATAATAGTATAATATGTCATCAAATGTCATGATATAAAATGGCATAAAAATGTCTTAAAACGTCGTAGTATATCATAGTATAGTATAGCATAAAAATGTCAAAAAACATCACATTTTAGTAAGGCATGAAAATACAAAAAAAAAACATCATAGTATAGTATGGCATAAAAATGCCAAAAAATGTCATAGTATAGTATGGCATAAAATTTTCAAAAATGGTCATAGTATAGCATGACATAAAATTTTCAAAAAACGTCATAGTATAGTAAGGCATAAAAGTGTCATACTATATGCATATTGCATAAAAATGCCAAAAAACATCATAGTAGAGTAAGGCATAAAATTCTAGAAAAATATCATAGAATAGTAAGGCATAAAAATATCAAAAATTGTCATAGTATATTTAGGCCTGGATATGTCAGTTAAAGTTGCCAATTAACCTATTGTACATGTCCTTGGACGTGAAAAACACACAGCAATTGGGAGATCATGCAAACTCGACAAATGCCAAGGCTGGGGTTTGAACTTACAACCTTCTCATTACTAAGCATCCATTCTAACCACTGTACTACTGTGATTCTCCCATATATTGACACCAACAGCAAATCAACGTTTTGCGAGCAATTAAAGGGTCGTAGTGTATTGAGGCATGAAAATGTCAGAAAACATAGTATGGTATGGCAGAAAAATGTAAAAAAAACGTCATAGTATAGTATGGCATATGCCATGCGTATAGTTTCTCATAAAAAGGTAAAAAAATACTATATTTTATATTATAGTATGGCATAAATACACATAGTATAGTAAGTCAAAAAATGTCATAGTATAGCAGGTTATAAAATGTCAAAGTATAATAACACATAAAAAGCCATAGTATAGTATAAGGATTTATTTTCTTAAATATATGTATTGTTTCACTTTTTATGTATTTGTTTCACTATTAAATTATATTTTCTGCAAAGCGTTCCTCTCCATGGTGCAGTCACAGTGCAAATGCTCTTTTACAGACCTTGTTTTGACTATTAAACAGCATATCTTAAGAATATTAATTTTTTTTTTTTAAATCAATCATAATTTATTGCAAAATGTAAACATTCATAACATCCATAACATCCAGCACATGTCCTCTGTGTTCATGTAGCTACAACCCTGGTTAAAAAAATGTCTAAAATTTTCTTAATACTCACATTCATAATAATCACATTTTATATTTTAATTAAACAGTTACATTTATTTGTATCCATACATCCATCTATGCATCAATTTTCCACCATTTATCCCTTGTTGGGTTGCGGTGGCAGCCCAAACCTTCCTCTCCTCAGCAACGTTTTCCAGCTCCTCCTCGAGGATCCTGAGGCATTCCCAGGCCAGATGAGATATACAATCTCTCTGGCGTGTTCTGGGATCACCCAGGGGCCTCCTACCAGTTGGCTGTGCCCGGAAGATGTTCAAAGAAAGGTGCCCCAGAGACATCATAATCAGATGCCCGGACCACCTCAACCGGCTTCTTTCAACAAGAGAGAGAAGCGGCTCTACTCTGAGCTCCCTCCGGATGTCGGGCTCCTTAGCCTATCTCTAATGCTGAGCCCACCCTGTGGAGGAAACTCATTTCAGCCGCTCGTATCTGCGACTCATTCTTTCAATCACTACCCAAAGCTCATGACCGCAGGGTCATAAGGGTTATTATTATGCATTGTTATGTAAATTTTAACCACCTGTACTGAATATTTAAGTACCATTTCAGTGGCCTTATAATCGCCTAAAAACATGAAAATGTAAGCATTTTCTTCTAAAAAAAATATCAGTCTTAGCCCTTAAAAATGTACCATGTGTAATCTGTGTGTAAGTACAGAATGTATCTCCTCTTCATGTCATTTAAATCCTTTGTGTCTTTAATGGCAGCTACAACCCTAATTACACTTTTACTCAGACAACAATATAGAACATGCAGTTTTTCAGATGTGACATATACTGTGTACAAGCAGCTGTTTAAACCATATCTATAATTTTTCTGGTGATAATCTTTGTGGTGATTGCTCCCCAAAGCAGTTTCTATGCCATCTTTGTTGCCAATTAAGCTGCAATACTTACACTTTTGAGACGAAAGCATGAAGACAGAAATTCTGGCCCCTGGCGATGACTATTTGAAGCCTGTTTGGTCAATTTATGGTGACAGTACAACAAGTGGCAATGCAGCCACCACTGAAATAAAAGGCAGCTGATACAACAGTGCTTCCACACTGTGTAAGTAACACATTTATATAAAATCAATTTAAAGTGCCAGCAGTACTTTTGATGCTGTACAACAGCATAAAATTGTTCCCCTGGGGGGAAGCCAGTGAGGGATCTGGTCTTCATTCGCCTTTGTCACTGTTTGACATGACCGTGCCATGACATGCTTTTATTTACCTTGAATAACTGAATTCAATCAGATGAAATTTCAGCTGAATCTCACACTTGTTGTTTTCATTTTGTCATTCTTTTTAAATACTGTTGTTGAGCTGCTGTCAAGTATCCACACAATGTAGATTAAAGTAGCCGACTCGCGTCTCTTGCAGTTGCTGCGTTTCGACAGCACTGAGAGGTTCATGCATACAACTGACACTATAATTCACGCTGATGCAAGCGATTGCAAGGCACTTGTTATGCATCTTTGCTTGGTAAATATGTCGTCTCCTTACAGGTATTGACATAGTTTCCAAAGCTTTGAACCTGGCAAAAAACAAAACGTCTGAGAGTCAGGAGTAGCCAAGGTCACGGTGCGTTGCTCATTATGATGGAGTTCACACAAACCTTCAGGAGGAAACGTGCCGAGGGTCCTCTCTCACAAATTCAAGGGTTACCGTGCAAATAGGAGGGTGCTTAAGAGTGGATGAAAAACTATTGTAGAGGAATTGGACATATGCTCAGTTGAAGTTCTAATATGTTAACTCTTTCTGTAGTCAACTGTAAAAAATAAATAAAAAGGAACATATAACACAGTCTTTCTTTTACAAATTAAAAAAGGGATAGTAAGTAGAGTGTTGGGTTCACTTGGATAAGCAGCAATGTTGCTTATGGTAAATGGACATTCACCCTTTCACACCTAAAGCACTTCTCCCTTCACACACAGTTCTTTTCTACCATACATGCTCTTTAATCCTTAAAATAAAATGTAAACAGGTGAGTTTTATAAACAGTTGTTTTGTACCAGGTTGTAAACATGTTTATTTTTGCTTGAAAGTTTGACACTTTAACATGGGAGTCTATGGGGATTGACTCACTGTTGGAGCCAGACTCTAGTGGTCATTAGAGGA
Organism: Seriola lalandi dorsalis; assembly: GCF_002814215.2. Lineage (NCBI taxonomy): Eukaryota > Metazoa > Chordata > Actinopteri > Carangiformes > Carangidae > Seriola > Seriola lalandi. The sequence goes on along the minus strand of NW_019525475.1, from coordinate 282,598 downwards.
ACTGCAGTTATTTTTAGCACTTCTGTGTTAATGCCACTTGTTTAAATCTTAGCATTCAGCATTAACCCATAACTGTCACTTGCAAGTGCATTGCTTACGGTCCAGCAATAGTTAAAAATAGCATATAGCCTCTCTTTAAAAAATATACTCTAAAAATGTTGTGTCGAAACTCAAATGCATTTCTTCTCTAGCTCCTCCAGTTTTATGAAGAAGGAGAACTCAATATGGATTTTAGTGGTATTATACCAAGATACATCTTATGGATTATATCACGAGTTCAGGGGATTTCTATTATCTGAGGAGACAGTGGCTCGAACACAGGCATCTGATGTAAACTCCAGAACTGATAGTGGCCGCGACCAGATGTTGATTTTGATTGACCAGCTGTCAATCAAAATCAGCACAAAGTGTCTTAAATGCCTGCTGCCTGGGGGTACTTATGAGCAATCAGGGACCCTCTGCTATCAGGGGCTCAATCTGGACCTCGGCTGATTACTCGTGTTGGCCCCGGCGCCTTGGCTAGCAGAGTGCGCTGTGCAACTACAGACACTTCACTCAATTCTTATCATAACCATGCATCATCAACAAATTGCCCCGACAAAGAGGTGCCCATTTTCAGAGACTCTCAGTGAGATGAGGAACACGCTTTTCTTCAGATTGTCTGCCGGAACATCGCTAATGGAGTTTGACCTCTTGGCTGGCGGTTAAAGAAATCATTCTCTGCAGTAGACCTTTTGGCTGCACGTGCAACACAGGTGTCTGAGATAATTTATCATACAATTACTCTCTTCTCTTTGTAGTGTTCGGTTAATAACAGCCATGTTCTTTCCTTCATGTGATTAACAGCATCTTTTTTTTTTTTTTTCTAAAATGATCATGTATTTTAGACGTAGAAAGGTAAATAGATTAAATAAATACAGGATGTTTGAATGTGCCAGAATGTAAAGCATTACATAAACATAAGTATTTTTTATTAAGGTGAAAAAAATGTACCTGTATGTATATCTTTCTGCTTTGGTTTCAGACGTTCACCTCAAGTACAAGATGCTGTCCTATCTAACACTGTGAGAAATGAGTTGAAATACAAGCTTAACTTTAAGCCAACTGGGGACTAAGTCCTCGCATATTTATGCATGTAGGTGAATATTTATTTCTGCGATTACCCAGCATGAAACAAAACTCCAAAGAGAGTCTGTCTCCGTTTTCTCGTTCTCGCACAGTATAAAAATAAAAATAAATAATCCGCCGGTCATCCATCCCGGGGGGGGCTGTTGGTGGCAGAGAAATGGGGCCCCTGCTGCGGCATCAGCTGGACGACTCCTCACTGGTCCTTTGAAAAAGAGACAAGGAGGGAAAGGAAGATCAAAGGCCGTTGCAGCACCATGTTTTATTCTCTGTCTCTCTCAGCAGCGCTCACAGTTCGCCTGCCTTCAGCAAGAGAAATGTCAGACCTGAGGTTTGTGTACTCTATAGTTCCACCCAAATTAGACTGGTCCCAGACCTGGGCAATATAAATAATTCTCTTGAGAGGTATGTGTGTGAGTGGGAGTGCAACAGCTTGCTCCTCGAGCGCCTGGGGAACACGAGCAGTGGAAAAGTAGGTCAAAGTGGCAAGATTAAGGTAATAGGGTGTAAAAGAAGAGAAATTTCAGATAATAACCGGAAAATAACCTCAAATTGATGCATCAATGATGCATCGATATCCAAACGCAATTTTTAAGTGGGTTGTAAGAAGGGAATGAAATGTAATCATCAATTTCAACAACCTGTTCAGCTTTCAGAGGCTGTCATCCTGCTCGATTCAGAAAGGTCAGAAACAACAAGATAATCGTGAGAACAATTCAACTCCAAAATTCACTCTTGTTAGAGGCAAGGTTTTATATATATACATATATATATATATGTATATATACTGTATATATACGTATATATACTGTATATTGACACAGATATACTAACATTTAAATCATGCATTATACTGTATTTCTATTTCTTGATGAATTGACTGTTAAATTTTTGATTATATCTAAACCTAGGAAACCAATAAAAAATTCAACATTTGGACTTTGAAATCTCACCGAGAAGAAAATACAACCTTATTACATCATCAATTTTTTTCGGCCTTGGAAAGTTGAAACAAAATGTTTTGGAGCAACATCTCATACAAAATACAATAAGAGCGAGACGCAAACCCCAGTTTTCATTCATATTCATATTTTTTCCCATAAACATGTGATCACTTAGAGCATCAGCACAATGATGAATTAAAGTAATTAGAAAATGATTCACCGAAGCCCTCTCCTGTGATGATTGGCAAAAACATGTCAGGGCAACATCAGCATTAATGAGCCATAATCGACATAGGCCTAATTAGCAGCACTTTGTATTTTTATGTAGGTTTATCATCATTAGCCAAGCCTGGCTTGATATAGCACCGAATATGTGGGTGGCATAAGTGTTTGTTTGTCATGTAGACATGGAAAATAGTTACATGCTACACCAGGCTCAGTGGAGGGGTGTGTGTGTGTGTGTGTGTGTGTGTGTGTGTGTGTTCTCTAGGCCTATCTATGCCATCAGGAGGGTCTTCAGGGCTAATTAGATCTCAAAAGACTCTAGAAACTGCGGAAAGAAACACGCATATTTAAACAAACAGCAATATTAACTTTAGGTGTTTTTTTGTTTTTTTTAAAGTGAATTACAGATTCAGATCAGGATGACTAATAAATCATCTATAGATGGGACTATTACAACCCATCAGCAAGGGTTTCACACCACTTCTGTGCATTTCAGCAGCGCCATTGTGTTTCAATAGAGTCTGATGATGAAAAGTTCTCAGGTTTGAATCCGCTGTGGAAGATTCTCTCTCTGTCTGCTGAGTGTTTGTCTGACATAATTAATGAAAATATTCATCGATCATGTCTTCCGCCATCTACTCATTTGCATATTTTTACATGGAGCAACTGAGCACACGCAGTCGGCTCCCCCTGCTCAATAATTCACCGGCTGTTTTCCCCTTTCTATTGTCATTTCGAGGCGCGAGCACGCTGGGTTTATTTTTCTAATAAAACTGAATGGCACAATGAGAGGATGGAATTATCCTGGTTGTATTTAATTGAGTTTGACCAGGTCCCTGCTCAGTGTCGGTCTAATCTCCCCACAGCACTGTAGTCTCTCTCCCAGGGAGACAGGGGAGGCCGATAAACTTTGAAGCTTGCGCTGAGAACCTGCTCGCTGCACCCTCTGCATTATTCATGACGCAGGGACTAGAGCATCTTCAAATGGCCTGTCATTTCCTTTTACCCTCCATCACAATGGCCATATGCTACACACACTAGAGAGAGGGATGGGGGAAAGCAATCTGCCGCTAAGCTTAGCCAAGCAGGAACACATACATACTAACAGATACATTCACAGGTAAACCCACACAGGAGGAGGTGGGGTTACGTACAGGTGGTAAAAACCCTGGGAATTCAGAAATCTGTTGTGGCACATTTCAATCTTGTGCCTTTCAAAAACGAACCTCCTCCCACTTGCCTCCACCCCACGCGGCTACGCTCCCGCTAAAGTAAACTCCATGATATCCCTGCACTCCTGCCAAACTGGAATCCGTGGTGGAAAAAAAAGTTTCCGAAAAGGACGAACAAAGGGGGCAATCAAAAGTTTGCGGCAACATTTTCAGAGATCCATCCAAGTTTTGTGACATTTTTTTTGGGGGGAAAAGGTACCGGCGTAATTGTTCTCAGAGGAAATGAAAGATGTAAATCTCTCACAGCGAGGTGCAGTTAACTTTTGGGGGGTTTTTTTGTTGTTTTTTTTCCCCCCACAGCTAAACAACAGGCGGGGGCGTCATCATTGTTCAAGTGTAAGTTGCATGGTCTTCAGTTCTCTCTATTCTTTCTCTCGGAGCCGTGACATCTTGTCAGCCACCCCTGAGTCCTTTCAGCCACTGTTCCACACGTTATTTGTATTTACTGAGTTTGTTTGTGTGACAAAACCACACAAAGGCACGTCCCTCTGAGGTAATTGGGACTGCCGTCACTCGGCCTCCCTAATGTCTGCCATTCAGCATTAACATATCATTAGCTCTTTCTGGGACCGTTCACTCAGAAAATTGGAGGCCTCCATAGACCCCCGGCTCCGTCAACGTGGCAAAACCAGTTGACACCTTCTCTTTGTGGCTCTCAGGAGAGAGGAGCACAATGAAGATAGGCGTGGGTGTAAGAGCAGCGTTTCAGGTGGTTCTTGATTATATTAATTTGTAAAAACTTTGTATTTGTGTCTTCTAAATGATGGAATACAATCCACAAAGCATACAATTGACACTCCTCTCGCTGACCTTCACCTTGAAGCAGAAGGACGCAGCTGACAGATTGTGGAACGTGATAAAATTGCATATATGGTTCCCAAGGGCTGACGTGGACTCTCCTAAAATAACATCCACCTTAAAGTGATTCATTAAATGCTATTGTAAGAAACGCTGTCCTTGTTGAATGGTGGAGATGAACCTCGCTGCCTTGATACCTAATGACAAAACATCTGGCAGATTGTTCCTGCGCTGTGGTGGAATTGCTGCAGCTCCAGCATTTAGTCTCAGTAAATACCTTGTTTTGACACCTATAATGGCACCAAGTCTAACTTGTTTGTGCCGTTGAGTCACGACTAAATACTGTAGGTGGCTGCTATAAAGTGAAGCTGCTCTTCTTCGGGGTAATTAGAGGTTAAAATCAAATCCAAATAAGACATAAAAACGGGCATTGAGACAAATAACCGTCTGATAGTAGAACGTGGCTCAGGGTGTTACTGTTAAAAAGTGAAATCAAAGTCTCATTTTCTCCTCTATCTTTTATTAGAAGTAGAATAAAATTACTAAAGGAAGTCGTCGTACCTGCAGCAAAAGGTTTTGTAACGAATGTAAATTTTTCCAGAGATATCAAGCTTCAAAAATATATTATATATGATATTTTATTGATATATTCATTATAAAAGAAACAAGAAACACGTGACTCATGAATCTTGAAATTACATTAAAATAAACACAAATTTCTTCCAGATGTCTTTGATGCCATTAAAGTTATGTAACACATTGAGTAATATACAGTGGTTTCTCATTTTACACTGATATTGGATGAATTTGAACCTGGTATTAATAGTTAAAACTTCAGACAGATGTTTTCACCCTTCTTTATTATTTCATCTTCAGTCACTGATCTTCTACTTTCTGATGAATCTGTGGGAAGTTCACAAAAAAATAAACATGAGATATTTGGTGTTTAGCATAAAAATGATTTCATTGTTTTGATTGTTGCAAAGGTCGAGCTAAAACTGATCTGTTGTTTATTTCCCTATAAAATTCCTTATTTGATGATATTATGAAAAGTAAATTTATACTTACTTGGTACTTGGTAGAACTAAGAGCAGTGCTGTTGCTTGTGAGTTGTAAGAGGAGAAGTACAAGTAGTAGCTGAAATGATTATTATTATTGACTAATAAGAATTAAGCAGAATATCTAGCTTCAGACGTTTTCTTATTATCTATCGTTATTTAATGAACACAAATGTCTCATTAAACAGTTAGTTAGTTCCAGTACTATTGTTGTAGGCTATTTCTGCTTTTATCATAAAGTACACACTGAAGAAAAAGTCAGAGCTGCTTATATCAGTCAAATTAAGAAAATATCCTGAAGGTTGCGTCATCGCTGGCAGCTAGATCCAGCTCTCTGGCCGGGGGACAGGTCTGGGCTCCCGACGACCGCATCAACAAATGCGAGACGGTGAGTAAATATTTCCCGTGGTTGGCCATTACAGAGTCACTGTACAGTGGTAAAGGCTGTCTTAATCCCTGCTGGTGTGTGTTTCAAATTCAGCAGACAGAAGGAAGCTGATCCAATTCCCTGCATCCTGCAGGACACAGATCTGCATTTCCTCTGCACTTTGATGAAACAGCAGCCAAGCTGTCCGCCTCCATTAACAGCCCCTCTGATTTTACACTGTGCTCTGACAACTCTGTGCGTGTGTGTGTGTATGTGTGTGTATATGTGTGTGTGGGTGCATATAATAAATATGTTTGAGTGCATATGTCTGTGATGTATGCTTTGGGAGGTGTATGTTTATTCTGCTTTATAGCCAGGAGCTTGAGGTAAAGCTTCATGACTGGTCTGTGTTTATTTTTAGAAAATATGGACAGCCTTAAATCTGTTTATGATGATAGCAGACGCAAAATAATATATACATAAAGCCTCATCTAGAGCTATAATAACCTCGACATGTACATTTTGGGTATACTGCGGTTTTGGAACCTGTCTTACCTCTTAAATCAGAGGCTGTGTCTGCTCGTCTTTCACATTATTCACCATATTTTTAGTCTTATAGTCACGACATGAGTCACCTTCAAATACCATGTATTGTTATTTTCAGATTAGGCCACGTATAAATGCCATCATTTGTCAGTATTTCACACAGACGGGTGTCAAATTAATGGAAAAACCTGGATAAACGATTGAAGAAACATAACGAACGCAGACGCTTCCAGACAGCTGCACTTGCACGGTACAATTAAGCAGTTAACGTCCCATCATGCACTGTGGCAGGTGTAAAAATGCTGAACAGACGCAGCTGATTCTGATTTTGGATCAAGATGGTAAGAGGAAAAGATCTGAGTGACTTTGAAAGAGGGTCCATTGTTGGGGCCACGGGTGGCAGGAACGTGTGTCATTTGGAAAAAATAACATGACATCTGCATTTAGATCTATGGAAAAGACGTCGGTAACCAGGGAGGGAAGCTGTGGAGATTCTGGACCGACGTGTTGGACACCATCATCAAAACAGTCAGAGGGACAAAGAAAAACCGGCTGCTAACATCAGACTTTTGTTGTTTATAAAAAAGGAAACAATCTGCATTCACACCCGGGTGAAGACGCTAATTTTTGCCCCTTTTCCTGCTGTAACGTCACACTGCACTGGGGGGTGAAAGAGTGAAGCAGCAGCCCCGAAATAAGTTTAAAAAAAAACACACACAACCATAGATCGAAGCGTCTCACACGGAGGCTCCGACACTTACAGAAGCAACGACCCGAGGACGAGACCTGACAGATTTGACCAGTTTGCAGCGGCGGCTAACTGCTCACTCTCTCTCTCCACTGTGTGTGTGTGTGTGTGTGTTCTGTAAGTGTGTGTGATGACATCGCCCCTAGCAGTTGTGTGTGTGTCCTCAGTCTGAACAGAAAGGCAAACTCAACTGGCAGCAGAAAAAAGGGGTCAATTAGGGGTTTAAAAATCCCACTTAAATCTGCTAATTTTGGTGGAAAAGGGTTTAAGACTTTTTATGTTGGTGTTTCCTTTAACTTGTCACTCGTCTGTGTGTCCCAGGATGGTTTTTACACCTTTTTTTTTGTACAATTTGCACTCAGACGGCTCTAGGGGTTACATATCATTACCATTCTATTATACCTACCATTTACTGCCTTCAAATGAATTATATGACACTGTAATTAGTCCATTTTCATGCTTTTATATTCCTACAGCACATCAGTTTCGATTTCTTCCACTTCTTTGACAGCGTTTTATTTTGGTTAATTTTGGAGAAAATCTATCATTAAACAAGAACAAACCCGCAGCGAGAGAGCAGCGCTTCAACCTGGGATTCCTGCGGCAGTTAAAGAAAGAAGCTTAACTACCTGCAGCGCTGTGACAGCAGGAGGCCGACTGTATTAAAACAAAACATGCATGCTGATATTTTTTATTATTATATGGTGTCATCTCCTAATACATATACATGTGTTATTAGACAGAGACAAGGACACTGTGGTGTAAACCAGTCTTAGTGCCATTTTATTTTCTCTCTCTCTCTCTCTAGTATTTTCTAGGTCACATCCTCCTAACACTATCAGTACAAACATGGCTTGAATGCTCTGACTTAAGGGTCTGCTAAATGCCATGCAGGCTTGTCACAGTTATGCAGAACAGTGATCCACACAGCTTGAAGGGCAGGACAAGCGAAAAAAAAAAGAAAAAGAAAGAAAAAACATGGCACATTTTTTGTTCCACCTCCGTGATGACGTGTACACACAGGATGGTTAACTGCGATAAATTGGCCCGAAATTGGCCAATGAGTTCAGACGCGCTTGTAATGTGGCTTAAATTGCATGCCCTTTCAGGCAGGGGGACAAACCTCCTCAATGTCAGCGCACTCTCCCACATGTTGAGTGCTTAGTTTGCCATGCAGTACAAGATCTCCGGGCCTGTTTAGTATTCACCCACTTGAGTTTCCTAAAGGTTACCAAACCTAATTAGACATTTATGCAGGATCTTCAAAGGTCCCTCCGTTATTAATGATGTGCTACTTCTGAGGACTGCATCGATGGCTTTTTTTCTGTCTCGAAGAGCACACTCCTCACAATATGCGCATACACAATGGAGACACGCACACATCCAAAATGCGGGAGGAGCCTGGTGGCTGCCTGGTGGTGATTACTAAAATTGTTTGTGTAGAGTGCCACACACACACACACACACACACACACACATGCACTGTACACATTATTTTCCTGTCTTGTGGTTTAATCCAGGGTCAAATGCTTCAGAGAAACATTGCCCTACATGAGCCAACTGTAACACAAACTGTAACAAAACTGAAGCCCTGTCAAAATAAAAGCACTGGAGTCAGTCAAAAAGAGAAAAACAGCAGATAAACTAATATAATTATGCGAAATGAAGGGTTGCAATTTGCATTTGTTTACATTGTAGATTCATCTGCAGATTAATTTTCCAACAATTAATCGTTTAGTTCCTTAAAATGTCAGACAACCGTTTTTCAATAGTCCAAAGATGTTCAGCTTAATATTGTCACCAGTGGCAACAACACACTCAGATATCACGATCTAAAAATCCTTATTTACATGTAAATATCCTGCAATCAAAATTCTTCTTGAAAATAAATTGATTTTTTTCGGTGTGGACACGATTTTAATTGGTGCACCAGTTAATATTTTGTGCAACAAGATTAAGAAAAGAACTTCCGGCAATCTACTGTTAGTTTTGTTATATTGTTTGAACTTTATCATTATTATTGGTAAATGGTAACCTCAAGTAAGGTATGTAGTTTTATATATAACTCCAACCTGAGCAGATCTAATCAGCCACATAATGCAAAACATCGCTGTGGGCACGTAGGGGCTTTAATCTATAATAATACATCATATTTTATAAATTGATTATTAGCTTTGTCTGAACAATCAAAGTAACAAGAAACTATATTTCCCTTAGGAATGTTGTGGAGAAGTATAAAGTAGCGGAATTGGAAATATACAAGTTCACCACTGATCATGACTTAAGACAAGAATCTCCCAACCGAACAGAAACACAGTTGAGATTCCACTTCGTAATGTATGAGGGCGAAAAGTGATAGAAAATGAAAAACACCTAAAGTGTAATGACTTTATTTTTGCACTTTCATCAGAAAAGCAGTAAAAGTTCCTCCAAAAAAAAGTCAAGTCAAGATCGGCTCGGAGTCAGATTTTAAGTGCTGCCTTTAGCGCAAAACCAAGACCATCATTTTCTCATGACAAGAATTTGGAAGTGCGTCGTAAAAAAGTGTAAAGACCGAAAAAGAAAAACCCCTCTCCGAAGCAAAGTGACACCTCCACCATCTCTTTGCCCTTTAACACGATTAACTAAATCTGATTGGTAAATTATTTTTGCAATTATGCAGCCATATTTACGTCCAGCCACAGCCTTGCTCAAGGTAAATGTAGCTGACAAGACACTCCAAATAAATTTCATTTTCCATTTATTATTTACATTTGGACTTTAATCAATTATGAATGACAGCTAATTAGTGGCGTGCAGAGGCCATCGCTCTTCGCGGCGTCAAAGTCGACTAAATGTACTGTATGTCACGGAGTGCGGACATTGACAAAAAACCTCTCACCACTTTACAGATTTGGGTGTCTTTTTGCTGAGGAGACTTCACTAATCATCTGTGAAAGTGCGTGCAGTGTGTGTGCGTGCGTGCGCGTGCCTGTTGGGGGCGTGAGCGCGGAGCGTGCACGTGTTTGATAATAATAAGGCAAGTGAAAATGAAGAGGAGCTAAACTGTGTAAGTCATTTCTCATTTCCTTGCTTCAGTGCCTGTCAGAAGAAAGCCCTGCATTTTGAATGATGGCTCAGACAACATAAAGTGAACAACAAACCCTGTGGCTCTGAGGAGAGAAATGGAGGAAGAAAGAAAGAAAGAAAGATAGAAAGAAAGAAAGAAAGAATACTTTTTCAAAAATGACCAAACCAACAAACAAACAAAGCAAAATCCCAATATCAATGCCTTGATAATACCCCTGAACATGCCCTGAAAGTGAAACATAATAGAGAAAAAAAATTACCAATACAGTTGGCACTCGTACAGTTTTGGAAGGACCTTTCAAGGGGCTGATTTAATGTGAGAGCATCAATCCTTTAGCAGCACAGGGCCTTGACAGCAAGTGAAAGTAATCTCTTCTTTATTAATGGGACTTTTCACTTTGGACCCGCGGCCTTTGGTATTCCATAATAGTAGTTTCATACTACAGACCTGAGGAAAGAACAATATGAAATCAGATCAAGTGGATGTGTTATGAATGGTAAGTGGAAAGTATTTCAGCAGCACCTTTTGTGAAGAGGAAGGAGGGGGAAAAAAATTAGATGTAGTCAGCTAAACTAAAAAAATAAAAAAAAAAGCTAATTTGATTCAATGAAAAAGTCTCAAGGGAAAACACATGATTTAGTTGTTTTATTTTAAAGTCAGTACTTAACACAGCCACACATCCAGCCTGTGTGAAACTCAGTCAAAACTTTTTGTTGACCCATGACTTGATACTTCTTTTGTAATGTCCTCATCCTGATTCACTGGTGCTGGAACTATAGATTGACCTTCTTCTACCCAGAAAACACTGGTGAAGATATTCTAATATCAGTGACAACAGTTATACGTCCATGCTACCTCGTCATGGAGAAGTGCTAAAACCGCCTTAACTTTAAATCTTAAAGCTGCACAAAGTCATATTTTTGTAATCAAAGGTGTTGATTTCATGCTTCACATGATTTCTTAACATCTTTAAGTTAATTGTTTTGGTTCTTCCGGCCCACAGTTTTACAGTTTCGATTCACTCTCGCAGCTTAATTAAGAGTAGTTGTGTCCACATCCACTAAACCTGTGTGGGATAGACGCTGGATGCAGAGGGAATCAATAAAACTGCAGAACGAGGACGACCCAAGCACTTGATTCAAAGCTTGTTAGTGCCATTTTACCCAACTACAAGTTAGCTGTGATCCCAGAGTGCCACTACGCTTTGTATCGTCACTCTCACAGCTTTGTTTTTGGCATCAACAGGCAGCTGTTTTCATCTGAAGAGGCTCTAAGGACCCACTGTATCCGACCTGACCAGCACAGTGAGCGACTAGCTTGTGAACACAACGGAGCATTTAGAAGCTAAAGTGCCAGATATTTCATATGGCAGCCATTTTTGATTAATTAAGGCACACCATCTACGTAAATACCAGCTTTGTATCCTGCACAGTTAGAAGAGCTAATTTCTTTGTGCTTTTATTTAGAGTGAAAAGTTAATGGAAGACAAATAGCATATTGTGCTATAGGTCTTGTTTTCTCTAGTTTTCATATATAATGTTACTTCCTATTTTATTTTTGTTGCTCACCTCTCCTCTACTTTCAGATCCCCACTTCCTGCCCTTGTGTGTTTCCCGCCACTTCACTCTTCATCCCCAGTGTCATGCGTTCTAGCCTTTCCTAGCGTTCCTAGCACTGTTTCTGCTCATGTGCTGCGCGTCTGTGGAAAAACCTTGATTTCTGATACTTGAACTGTGTATCTGAGTCACGCATTTGTGTCTGTTTTCCTGCGGTTTGCCAGTTTTGATAGAAATGACAGAGGCGCAGCAAGTGGCAAGCACACTCTGCCAGCGATAATGACGGCTGTGATGATGCTTGAAGCCGAGTCTTTAGACGAAGGGTGACCTCTCTGCCATTCAAAACACGTCTGGATTGCCTCTTGTGCAGCTCGCTGTTCAGTTCTCATGAGGCCGTGTGTATTTCAGTCTGATTTGTCAAAGGAAATGGCAGGCCCCGATTTTATGTTCATTTTATGTTGAAGTCAAAATGATGATTGGTGATTAGCAACGGGCTCACTAACTCCACAATCACATGCCGGTCGGCTCTGCTTTCCTCTAATTTGAGGAAGAAGTCAGTAATGTGTCTCGTGCTTAGAGATCTCTACTTCCTAAATTTACATAATCATAAAGCTGGAGCTTTAAGTGTATGTTGGTATGCTCAATGAGAGCCAGTAACAGTAAATCACCTTTTGTTCTTTAATACACCTGTGTTGTGTCGGATTTTTCTTGGCTTCCTGCATCACATTTAATTTTTATTTTTATGTCGTTTTTAGTGATAAATACTTTATAGAACATATCAACCTCTAAATCAGGTGGAAACTGGGATATTAGTTCATATATCAGCTGTTCACTGAGCCACTAACTTTCTATCACAGGAAGTGTTTTTCAACCCGAAATTCTTTGTTAGCTTTGCAAAGAATGGGTCCTTGATTTCAGACAAAAGCAAAACAAAAGACTTTTCATTTCTACCTGGCAAAACGACAACTAGCTAGCAACAGGTGATACAATCTGCACGGACAGTTGTCGTTAGCTTAATTAGCCACCTAGTTAGATAGCTAATTAAGCTAACATTACCTGCATGAATTAGTTGAAAATGCTGAATTTTTAATGTTGCTAACTGACTCATTTTACAAACAAGAAGCGTATAAAAGTAAATACATAAATGCTAAAAGACTGGGGCTAAAATGTTAGCATCCTCACAAAGTGGGGAAATAGTAGGATAGTGGAATAGTGGTGCAATAAAAAACAAATTTGAATAAATACAATTATTTAAGTCATTTCAACACTGTATAAAATCAGGTACGAATTTTTCTCAACACCATTTTAAAAGACGTGCAGCAGTGATAAAAGACATTGAAAACAAGCAAATGCAAAAACAAGACGATAAGTACTGAAAGATGTGAGAGGTAGATGTTGTAGTTACACAAGATGTTACATATGTAATTTTATTGGTAAGCTGCAGTAAATGTTTTAAACTCTGATTTAAATGAGCTGACAGTCTCTGCAGATCTCAGGTGTTCAGGAAGCTTGTTCCACAGGTGTGGGAGCATAGAAACTCGAAGCTGCTTCACCTTGTGTGATTCTGATTGTGGGAACACTGAGTAAAAGCTTGTCCCTGTCTGGATGCTTCACATCATACAAGTAGATCGGAGATGTATTTGGGCCCAAGACAATTTAGTGCTAACTACGCTAAGTAGTTAGCCAAACATGCTAACGATTTCAGCTTTCATTAAACCACATAACCGCACCGTTAATCCATTCCTTACAATTTTGCTCGTGTTTTTGTTCTTCTAAATTCTTATATGTGGAGTATCACTGTTACAGTAGACTTGGCATGTGGAGAAATCTAAATATAAACCTGCATGTGTCCGGTGGTGATTAAACACTTGCTGTATGAGGGTTTAGTAAATGGTCAAACTGCAATGTAAAACCAAAAAAAACAGAATTCAGCTTGAGCCACTAAAAATCTTGAAATTAATCCGAAAGCCTCGCAGCGTTTTATCAAATTGTCAACTGTCTCGTTAACGGGGCACATATTACATCTCAAAACAGCCACCAATTAGCCCTTGATGAGCAACAAAACAAGTTTCCAAAGTTTTTGCACTGTGATATTACTTATTAATTTCTTTTCAAAGAGTGACAATCCCCAAGCCTCATAGCAATGAGGGGAAGCTCATTAATGGACCAGAATAGCGAAGGCTCACATGAGAAACTTGCAGGAAATGTATTCTGTAAATCCCAGAATATTAAATTTTGCATAATCTTTTAACACATTTGCTGTCAGATTTGACTCCAGCACGCACGCTGGGTTGATAACAACCCGATTATGTGTAAGGGCTTGCTCACACATGGAAGCAATTTCTACCAGTGTCAGTTTGCTTAAATATTAACGTAGTGAGTGTGGTTTAATATTGATTATTATGATGTTTAAGCTCACTGCCCACATCCGACTATCAGTCCATTGCAACTGGTTAATCAATAAGGAGTTTTAATTTATAAGCGTATATTCACTGGTCCACTCCCCTACTCAGCCAGACACTCATCTAATCTTTATTTTCCCAAACATTTTAACACTAACTAATATATGGGGGTATTACATGGAGAAAATGGTTAAAATTACATATAAATTCAATAACATATTTAAGAAAGATTTTACTTCCGTGTTTTTAAAATGACATTTCAGTGTCTATTAAATTGCCTTTTCATGTAAAACATATTTTCTTCATCTTGTGCAAACATGACCTGTATATTGCATGCAATTAAGTTATTTGTAATGGTGCTTATAACAGGTCAAATAACTTGTGCAAACAATATACAGATATTTTGAAACATAAGAAAAAAATACAAGAAAAAAAAATAAAAATACTCCTTTTGAGACTTCAGCAGCTTAATTTAAGTTTCTTCAAGATCAGGAATAAGGCAATTCAGTCACACAGAGCAGCCATCGCACGCACAGACACGCTAATTAAAACACTCACAAATGTTATAAAAATGTAAATCCCTTGGCAACTGTCTCTAACTTCAGTTTGTTTTGCAGTTCATTCAAGTTCAGAGTTGATATGAGAAACATTGAAGCTTACCGGCCCTGTGATCTGGTGGTGGTGGAGGAAGTTACTCAGATCTTTTACTCAAGTAAAAGTACTAATTACACAGAGGAGAAATACTCAGTCACAACTGAGAGTCCCGCATTTTATGCAAAATTAACAAACTCAAAAATAGACTATTTAATATGCATGCTGTCTGGTTTACTACTTACATAACCCGTGTAAAATCAGTATGTGTAGTATGGATTTGGGGTGTGAATACCACACGCGATGTCCGCAGATTGTAAACGAAGCATTCATTCAACAGTCCGTAAATGAGAGCTGTTGGATGACAGCTGTTAGACACGCTATCAACCTAATGTTCAACACAGTATGTTCACATTGCACGTGAATTATTTGATCTCTCCTCAGCCTGACCTTAAGGCATACGTGTTGTTAATGACTTAAAAAAAAAAAAAAAAAAAAAAAGGCTCTTAAAATCCTTTCAGGCATCTTTTCAATCAGCCCGCTGTCTGCCAAATGAGAGCCCCACTCAAAGAGCCACTAGTGAGCATTGTGGCGCTCTGCGATGAGGTTGGCACCGGGTTTGAAAAGAAGAGCTGAATCTGTAACCTGTGAGGGAGAGCAGAGGACAGAGAGAGTTGACAGAGTCAAATCCTTCACATTGCTGTAATGGGTATAATTACACAAAGAAAGGGGCTGTTAGGTTAAATTACCCGTGATATTCACCATGGGTAATGACAGAAATTCAGAAGGTTAAATGACACCAGGAGCTGAATGACGTTTGACATTAAGGTACTATTGAAAAGGGAATTATAACACAGCCTTTATGAGAAAATCCAATACCCCACATGTTTGACTGCGGAGATTGGTTTGAAAGGACTTTAAAAAAGCTATATTTTGTGAACACTTGTGTCTTAAGAAGCCATTGTGAGACAATGATTAAGTCTAAAAAGTGCTGTCCAGATAGATTGTTTCCAACAGTGGAAGCTATTTGAAGCTCACTTTGAGTTGCAGTGATGCCTGGAAATTTTCCTGCTGAGTGGCGCACCCACTCTAACAAGTAACCACGGCAGGAGAGGAAAAGCTGACTAGATTCAGGCAATTAGTTGTTTCCCTCATACTGTCTCTTACCTTGAGGCATCCCGGCTATTTTCCAAATAGGTTTGTGTGTGAAACGCCTCGTTTTTTTTTGTTTTGATTTTTTCTTCAGTGGGAACTATATTCTCTCCGGCCCAAACATTGACCTTCACAGACAGTAAACAGCCCAATTAGTGGATGAGAAGGTGAAAGGGGCTGGACCTGATCACCATGCAATTACCTCAAGTCACCCTGCCAGCAGCCGCCCACACAACAAACTGCAAGCACGGAGTGTTTGCCAATAATACTGTCAATGACCGTGGAGAAGAAGCAAGGCCAGATGCTGTACAGTATATCATGAGCTTTTTTTTTTTTTTTTTTTGCCACAGCACTCCAGCTGTTGTGTTTCTCAAGAGTTTCACTTCCTTTATACATTTCAAATCAAGCCTCGGCTAACTTCTTCTCCTCTCTCAACCTTACTTTGCCAAAGTTGAGCTGCTAGTCACCCAGTGCGCTGTCTCTCATTGGCTGACACCGACTGGTGTGATGGGCTCTCTGGTGACTCAGCAGACAGCAGCGAGTCATATCATACAGCATAATACATGTTAAACATTTGATATTTAATGGATACACTTCTGTAGCTGAACTTTCATTTCTGTGTGAATGAGGCTAATCAGGAAACAAAATCTCAATTTATAAAAATAGACTGCATACACATAACAAGGGAAGTAAACATTAATTTATATATAATCTTATAATGTAAAATAGAAAGGCACATACAGTACAAACTGTTATGAAACAACAGGACGGAATAATATTACAAATAATATCTGAAAGTGAAAATTCACAGGTCAGTAATACTGTGGGTTTTATACAGTGAGTATAGTTTCATCACACTGTAATAACTGCAATCATTAAAGCATAAATCCCCTTGTTCACACAAACTCATCTCTATTTTTGATGGTGTAATTTAGCGTTTTGGTTCATTACATCAATTCAACCCTGTAGCTTCAGTTAGTAATTTTCAAGCATCTGCCAAAATGATTTTAACTGTGACCTCAACAAGAGTGCGTACGCGCGCCTGTTCACACACCAGTGACTAATACTCAGTGTGGCTGGAACAAAGCAAACAGCATAAACATAGGAGCTTTTTGTAAATACAACAAAGCAATAGTTCATCATTTTGTACGCAGTAACCTGTCTCGTGGCTGTGACAACATTGTGGTTGATTGATGCTGCTGTACGTGCAACAAGTGCCCAAACAACATAACAGGTTGTTTGTCAATGTCTTAAAGGTGCTATTTGTAAGTTTTGCTATTGCTACGTAGCCGATGCTAGCGTTAACAGCTGTTTACGTTGCTGAAATGTTGTCTGATTTCAGCATCAAACTTTATTCCTTTTACTCACCAAGAGCCGTTTCCAGAGGTGGAAAGCAACACCAACGTTAATTCTTGTGTTTGTGTGTCTCTTCTACGGTGGCCCAGACGGGTCAACACAATGCAGAAGCCACAACACAAATGCAAAAGCAACAACACGAATACAAAAGCCACAACTCAAATGCAAAAGCCAAAACACGACTGTAAAAAAGCAACAACACAAATGCAAATTAAGCCACAACGTAAGTGAGCAGAGGTTCGTCTTTTTGCATTTGTGTTGTGGCTTGTGTTGACCCACTGCAGCCTCAGATCTGCAAACACATAGCGCTGCTCAGTGGGAGTATTATAACCATTTGTAAAGTCACCTCTACCCGCTCCTGGCAAGAAGTTATGTTCAGCAGCAGAGAAAATGTACAAATATAGCCCCTTTAAAAATCGACCCATGTGACCAGCTAATTTTGCTGATTATATGTTATTCACCATTGCACCAAACTTGGTGGAGGGATGGGGCGTGAGCAGCGGAACAACCCATTAAATTCAGACACAGATTTGCTAAAAGGGGCTCATCCAGGGACGCCTGACCACTTCTCAGGAAATAATGTATCATATTTATGGTGTTGAGGTGTATGACATTGTAGGTTTTTGTTGAATTTGGAACAGATCTTGGAAACATGCGTAGGATTGTTTGGCCTTGGCGGAGGTATACATTCTGCTGAGTGCCGTTCTAGTTACTTAAGGAGAAAGGATTCAGGCTGCGGTCTTCAGAGCTTAGGTCACAGGCTTTGTACTCCCAACCTTGCACCTTGCACTTCTTTTTTTTTAGCAGTATAACTACATGACGCTACTCCCACTTATGTTGTACTTACAGACGGCAGTTATTATTTGCACAACCACAAAAAAGGTCACTTGTCAGGAAAAGCATAAACACTGGTCATTTTTAGAGTTTGTAAAAATGACCAATGGTTCTCTAATACTGGTGAAGACGGCCTTGTGCATGTAGAAATGGTATTTGATTGTTGCGGTGGGTGAAGGGAGAAACACGCTTGATCTTAAGGCATAAAGTCTGACATACTTAAACTGCATTGTAGCTGTAAGTCATGTAATCTGTGTTTGAACAGTTACATGCAGAATAAACATGCCAACAATAGCTGTTCTCACGTAAGGTTTGATTTTATGATTAAAGGAAAGGTTTGACATTTCGGGAAATACATTTACTCAGTGAAAACTCACCCAGACCTCTAAAGACAGAGCTAAGCTGTGTTAGCACATAAGAGCGGTCTCCAGCTTGTTGTATAACTCTAAGCAACAATGCGAATAAACATGTTTCACGGCATGTCAAACTAATCCTGCTGCCCTGCAAAGATCAGAAGATGGTGTCCTCCTCTCCTCCCCCATACCAAGGGCTGAGTCTCACCAAGGGTCTGGGATTACAAACAGGTTGCTCAGGCACAATCTCAGAAGTAGAAGACTCCAATGAGCTCAGGGACCCTGTGGGAGACCCTGACCCCTCATATGCATAAATCCTGAGGCAGTCAAACGGGGGAACGCAAGGATCCTGATCAGCCTCTGCCAGCCTGTCCAGAATAAACTGCCTGAAGACCTCGTCCTCCGGCCCAATGAGGTGCGACTCTCGGAGGGACATCCGTATGCTGGCCCTGACGTCCTCCCTCCGCAGCCGCCTCTCCCTCCTCCTGTGGGGGTGGCGGCGCAGCGGAACGACGGATTGGCAGAAGTCGAGGTCTGCTCCTCCACCCCCCGGTTCTCCATAATACAGCACCTTCTGAGACACCGTCTCAGGCAGCTCCAGCTCCTTCACCTCCACCTCCTGCCCCTCCTGCTGTTTCCGCCTGTGTCTTCTCACCATCAGCATTAGAACTGACATCACTGCAGACACAACACAGTGGGAGATCATTATAGTTAAACACCAGGGCATGAGCTTAGTGAGAAAAAAGCATCTGGGGTGCCTGATGGAGCATGCACATAGAATGTACAAGCGCACTGAAAATAATATCAGCCAGATTTGTTTTTCTGTAACTTGTTGTGGATGCAAAAATCAAAATGAGGGGAAATTAGGCTATAAATTATCTTTTTTAATCTCAGCTCGCATATAAAAGAAGAATTCCTTTATTTGCTCCATGTGGCACAGAATGCTAAAACAGTGTTTATTGTTTCTGCTGGGTTTTCACCGGGTATTGTCCTCATCTGAAAGAATGTTAGCTTAGCAGGTCTTGTCATTAATCTTTCATGTGATGGGCACGGGGAGGACACAAAGCAGCCGAGGTCATAATAAAGCTCTTCACTATGCAAACCCATCAGTGTCCCAGGACGGCATTGCTACTGATGTATTGCAACCAATACGCTCATTACCTGACATCATTGCACTGCAAGCTTTCAGCATTTTAAAAGTATGTGTTAAAGGCACGCTGGTGAGTTTTAAAAAAGGGGATTCAAATCAAAATGCAGCTTTGTTAATGAAAAATCCTGCTGTTTAGCACGTTTATATACTTGCCAATACGAGGAGAGGTGGAACTGCTCTAGCTCAACAGATCCGCTGAAAAAGATTTTTTATTACAACAAAATATCAGTGAAATTGTCATTTGTCAACATTTCCTGAAGGATTATAGGGGGGGGGGAGGGGGGGGTTTGGGAGTTCATGATCCATCGGTCACCGTATCCTTCTTCAAAGCTCACATTGTTTTTGTCCTCTGAAAATCTCAGGCTGCATCATTACTGAAACTGTTTTTGTGAATCCAAAGTGCGAAAAACAATCATCTCTCTAGTTCACTTGACTCTTTTAGTGTAAACAAAACAAAGACTTCTGTCTGGTCTCACTGAGGTTTGGAGAAACTCTTGCCTTTAAAAAAAAAAAAACTGGCAGAGCAAAATCTTCTCTCCCTTTTTATTGGCTATAGAAAAATCTGAAAATGCTCAGGTCAAGAAACGGCACCTCTGGAAGATTTTCTGTAAATCGGTAATTCTCCTCTCCAGTGTAATTTTATTGGCTTTACAGTCAGACCACAGCTCACTGTATCGCTGCCTTAACACTTGAATTGCTACCAACCTCACAGGTCTTAAAGAGTCTTAGAGGATGCAGGTCCGGCTACGCAGAATCTCTGAAAGAGAGATCTTCTGCTACTGATGAATTTTTAAGTGAACATTTCTGTATTTTAACAAAAATGGTTTCTATATATATGGAGCCCCAAAAACTGGTTATCAGAAAATTGAAGAACTACACCTGAACACATCAATAAATAATATTGCGTTTAGTGTAAAAAGAAACAGGAATCACTGCGTGAACTCATGGGACAAAAAGAGCTAAAGAGTAAAAGATACGTTTTACGTTTTATTCTATAAACTGATGGGTGAGGGTTATTATCTCTTTATATGCTCCATTTTAGATTTTCTAACTAACAATATTGTTAACTGATGTATATTTTTGACATAATTAATGCATTTCTGTCAGTTTTGGAGCTCCATATTTAGAATGGCTTCAGACTTCAGAGAACAAACTCCAAAAAACAAAAAGTATATTCCTTCATATAAATTGCAATCGTATCGTAAATCTGATATCATAGTCTGATACAGTCTGACTTAGATGGTCTGCCGTGTTATCTGCTGTGTTATCTTACCTGTGAGTGTGACCACGCAGACCAGAAGCCCTAACAATGTCTGCAGGCTGACCCCCATAGACAGAGCGAGGGCTTCCACCCCTCCCGTGGGACAATGGCCGGCAGGCTGGCAGCTGCACACGCTGACGGTCAGAGTGCTGGTGCTGGAGAGGGCTGGAGAGCCGCTGTCCGTCACCACCACCGGCAGGAGATACTGGGTTCGATCCTTGCGGGTGAAAGTACTCCTGCGTGCCACGATGCCGGCTGTATTGTCTAAAAGTGATGTCAAGAGGGAGAGGTGCACTTTTCAGTACATCTTGCAGCGTGAGTGCTGAATAACAGGTGAAGTGACACACGTAATGGGATTTAAAATACAATCCGAGCTCTCTGAGAGGCCTGAGCACCTTGTCAAATCTAATTTTCAGTGTGTGCAGAGGTACAATTGGAGAATCGGCTTCAGTTTTTGGGTGCACCTGTAAGACTTCATCAAGGCACCGAACGAAAACTTTTTTTGGGAGTCAAATAAGCCTTGTGGTGTTGATTCATTATTCATTTTCCTAGTTGCTGACTGGACTTCTGTGCTTGCCTGGCCACACACTGCACCTGCATACATTTCATTCTAACTTACTCAGTACATGCAAACATCCCTTCCGCTGCACACTTAAACAACACTGTTTGTTCGACTTTTACTGCCCATTTTCATTATAAACTCTGAAATAAAAAGGCTTGACTGCCCATTGACTACAAGGCAAACACTCTTTCAATTTACTTACTTGAGAGTCAGTCAGATACAAAAACCAGAACCCGCTTGAAGAGTTTCATCCCAAAAGGCTCCCAGACATTTACGGGGCACACAGAGTTTTTCGTTTCAATTCAAACTCCTCCGATCATAAACAATCCCTTCATTCTGCCTTTTTCACACAGTTTTACCACTGCTGGTTCACCACGGCTCACCATCATTATTTCAGCCACAAAACGGAAATTGAAGTATGGGCTTCATCTAATTTCATGTAATTTGGTGTCTTCATTCTTTTTTTTTTCCCCCCGCAGCTTAAAGCCCATAATAGGAAATGCCAGTAATTTGAAAATGAAAGTGTTTTTGTACAAGAGGTATATAATAATGCAAATTGAGTTTAAAACAGCAGTTTACTTTTTGCATTTGCAACGACAGTTTCTAATGGACTTTTACTTTCTATTTAATTTCTTCAAAAGAGGAACGATGCTGCTTTCATGTCTGCACACGAAAATATGAAGCTTTAGCAGACTGTTAGCTTAGCTTAGCATAAAGACTGGAAACAGGGGGAAAAAGCTAGCTGGGATCTGTCTAAAAGGTAATTAAAATGTGCCACTTAAGCCTAGTAATGAACATGTATCTAGCTTGTGTTCAGTTAACCGGCTGCTGGTTGTAGCTTCATATTAACTGTGCTGAGTATTCATACGGAGATAGTAGAGGTCCAGTTGCAAAGTTTCCAGTGTTGGTCCAGGCTTGATTCAGCAAGTCATATTTAAAGACTCCAGAAAATGTTTAATGTATTCATGGTTTAAAAAAATGCTGAGTGGTGTTTTGTCTTTATTTTACAGTTCGTTTGACGGTAGCTCGATGTGATGTTTCCAGCTGGTTCAGTTAGCTCCACACTCTCAGGGCAGTTTGGTTTAAAATGGGCATGTTTGGTGATGCAGTGTTGTTTTATCACTCTTCACACTGAAAATTACACACACTGGTCCTGTGCTTCTAGTATTTCTCAAACTACTCATCCTTGAGAGCTGCGTGTTTTTTCACACAGTAAACCTCAATTTCCACACTTTGCATGGATAGTTTTTAAAAGGTTCCATTTTACTCCCACCTCTGCACAACAACCTTGCTTTATGCGGCTACTAACATCTGAAAGACGACAGGGAAGATGATGAGATTGTCACTCACAAGCATTCTGGGTCAGGGTGCAATTGAAATTTTGTTAAGAGCAGTGTAGGTTCGGACCAGAGAATGTCCAGAGAATGCGAGGTGTAAAAGAAGCTTTGGCAGTGTGAAGCTGCTACGGCCTGCATGACTGTACGGGATTATTCACAGTAGTAAATATAAAGCTACAGAGCTGTTATTTGTGTTATTATTGTCTGAGTGAATATAACCTTGATTATCTCTGATAGTGAAGTTTGGATTGATATGCTTCTCAGGGACCATAGTGAAGTAGAAGTGGTGTCCTTCCACGGGGTCGTCTGGATCAAAAGCACTGAGCAGCTGAATGAGCTGAGACACACAAATACACTTTGCTGAAGAAATGAGAGCAACACAAGCAGTCACATATACACCACAGATTTTGGAGGTCTATCTAATCACATGCAGCCCCCCCCCCCAGAAGTGTGACACTCAGAATCTCATTCAGCAGCTAACAATGTGAAGAACATAATATCATATTGTGCTGCACAATGGTCAAAAAGGAACCATTTCAGGTCTTTAAGGTGTAAAAAGATATAGAATATGATGTAATATGAGAACTTCGAATGTTCACATTGACGGAAAATTCTCATTGCCGTGCTGCTACATAGTAAATCATAAGCATCAGTGCATCATAATATACATACTTCTCCCGCCTGTGTCCCCTCACAGATATATGGCTGGTAATCTCTTGCAAGCCTTGGCACATTGTCGTTTATGTCCAGCACTTTGATGAACACCACCACAGAGGAGGATAAATGGTTCTGCGCTGCAGGAGTGGAAGACAGACATTTGCTGGAGTCCACTGGGTGCATGTATCATAAATGCTTTGTAAAAGCTCTGTCAAAATAAGACTTAAAACTGATAAATGTTTCGTCTCCGTGAATCACAACTGTTGCAAACAACACAAAAAGGATGTTGTCGTTTCACTGCTTTCGACAGAACAAGACGACAGACTGAACAGTAAAAATGCTACTTTTAGCTAGGCTAACTGTTTCAACCACTTATATATTACTTTTAGCTAGGCTAACTATTTCAACCATTTGTCCATCACTTTTACCTAACTAGGCTATCCATTACTTATTGCTAACTGTTTCAACCATTGGATCCATTGCTTTTAGCTAGGCTAACTATTTCAGCCATTTGTCTATTACCTTTAGCTTTAAATTTGAACTGTTCATCAATTGCTTTTAGCTTACTAGGCTATCCATTACTTATAGCTAATTATTTCAACTCCATTACTTTTAGCTAACTGTGAACTGTTTATTCATTATCTTTTCATCAACATCATTTGTTATGTTGAAGTGACTTTAAACTGGATTTTATTTGGCACTTTTGTCAGCCAACAAAGTGAACACACTTGGGGTTTCGACCATTTACTTATCAACCGCTTATAACTTTCAAGTATTTATTAATTACTTTGCTTCAGTCATTAATTAATAGCTTTAATTCATTCACTGCGTTCTAACTATTTCAACCAATATCTGTACTTTTACTTATCGGGTTAGTTACCATCATTCATTACCTTAAGCAACAACTTCAACCATTAACCTCTTACTTATAGGTAACTATTTCAAATGTTTATTAATTACTTACAGCATCAATTTCAACAATTTTCCCATCACTTTTAGCCAACTATGACCTCTCTGCTTGCTTGTTAACCACTGTGTTGTATTAGCGCTCAGGTGTAACAGCTGAGTCAACATATGGATTTATTTTAAAAAAAATAAAACACAGTTTTTCAAAGTAAGCTGAGCCACTGCATCATATTTTCAGGGACTGTGTTGAAACCCATGAGGTCACAGCTCCAAACAAAGATTAGTCATCAACCTGCCCTGATTATATTCTGGACAGGTTTCTCGACTGAGTGAGGATAAATGTGCAATAGGTTTGACACATCAACAAGAGATTATTGTGCAAGACATGAAATTCTCCTTACTTATTTCCTTGGCTTCAACAGTCACATTGTGCCAGTTTGAAGTCTCTCGGTCCAAAGCTGTAGCGACAGTTATAGTCCCATTGTTTGGGTCTATTTTGAAAGCTCTTGTGGTATCGCTCCTTTTGTCAATTGAATATCTGGGGGAAAAAAAAAAGAAATTTGGAAAAATCACAGGGACACACACATTTAGCAGGCAAGGTTGTTTTCTGGGCAAACAAAACATTGCGATGCCGCAGGGAGATTAATTAGGCAAACTGCTCAATTTTTTAATCTGTTGACAGATATCCAACAAAGACAGTATACACACAAGCTAGTGTGACAGCGGCAACAACACTGTCAAAACAAAGCGCCTCACACAGATGGCATAGACACAGTTCTATGTATTTTTCCAGTTATTCTAATTGAATATTATTTTTAGTCTGGCTGCAGACTTTTCGTATTTTGCCATAAGTGAATTTATAAACAGTGATACGAGGGAATCTTGTAAACATAGAGAAAAACGTTTCAACACAAAGTTACAGGTGGTGCAGCTGATACATTTCCCTGCGACTTGTTTGGTGACACGTGAGAGCCCGCTATTGTAAAAATAAACTTAAGAAAACACACACATTTATCGTCCGCAGGATATTCCTCATGAAAGAAATATTTGCTTGTTATTGCACATGTCTTTCACACCGCCATACCTTTAACACTTGTTTATGTAAGTGATTATAAACCCATGGTGTATTAGGGGGTAACCAGGAATAAAAACACTCCGAATAATGAATCATTTCCGTGAGCCACTTTGCTGATAACAACATGGAAAATAAGCCAATTTGACCAAAGCAAACTTAATCATATTTGCTAGAACTGTGGAAACCCCTAAAATGTCATCCCGAATTTATTAATCAATGAGACACTGTCACCAAAGGGACAGTAATAGACACTAGGCTGAGGATGATATGCAGCACCTGCCACTCTTAAGCTCTGCTGAGATGGACTACAGGCACCAGTAGTGCTGCCGTCTCCTCTGCGACGTGCCCCACTTGCAAATGACTGCAAATCTCAATTCCATATGCCACCTCGTATGGTGCTTTATTACATTCCCACGTCCTAGCCACGTCGCTTTGTGATAATACCACGGCAATAGATAGAAAAGCCTGTGAGGTATAAAAAAAAATAAATAAATAAATAAAAAATTGTCATGATTTATTCAGCAGGGCTCATTTCCTACTAAAGTAATATGAGATAAATATGACCATGTACAGGGTATCCAGAGATCAAGGGTAAAAATGGATGCACCGAGCCAGTAACACTATTTGATATGGAATGATTTTTCACCCTGTGGAGGAAACTGTCTAGGGCAAGCTACCACCCCCCCACCCCCCACGCCTGGGTATCTACCTCATCATTAACACACTGGCAGTTGGGTGGCAGATGCCACTCTTCCTGGTTTGGATGGTTCACATTACCTGATGGGATTGTTGACTGTGTCAGTGTCTCTGGCACTGACACTGCCAACCGCAGTTCCCGCCGCCGCATTTTCAGGAACTTTCCACTCGTAGAAAGGTGAGAGGAAGACAGGCGGCTCGTCCACATCTTGAGCGTCGTCCTGTCCCTGAAATCCTCCAATGTCAGAAAACGAGTGTCCACGTGATCGTTAACAGCCTCTGCAGCCATAACAAAACGTCTCTTTGTCTCGTAGTCCAAAGGCTATGAGGGAAAGATATACCTTTCATATTATGAGCAGAAAACACCTCGATAAAACATCATCATCATTAAGAAAACTTAACAGCTTTTCAAAGACGGATGAGTTCTCCGATGACAGCTGGACACAACGCAGACTGGATGTAAAAAAAATGTTTAATCAATGTCAATAAGCTACCAGCTGTGAGCACGCACTTAAATAATGCTGTGTTTTCGATTAACATTATGACGCCAGTAATAAGAAAACAGCATGCAAACCATTACCACGTTCCCAAAATGATTCGGAGTCAATAATGTTTTTTTTGTTTGTTTTTATTTATTTCATTATCATAGCATCTAAATTGAAATCTCCTACATGCTATAAAGGATAAACATAAACCGTATGTGGAGGGGAAAAGTGAAAATATGAGCCTGAAATAATTTTTGTATCAAGTGAAGTGATGTGTATGTGTTCACCTTGGCTAGCAGAACCACTCCCTCCTGCGTCACTGGGTCTGTTTTGATGATAAAAGTGGAGCTCTCCTCCAGGTCATCATTCAGACTGTAGGTCATCCTGGCATTGACGCCGATGTCTCCATCTTGTGCCATGATCCGGCCCACCGTGGTGCCCACAGCTGCATTCTCAGGGACGGCGAAGGCGTACAGGTCTGAGGAAACAAGGGTTGTTTTTGTTTGTTTTTTTGAAAGTCATCCGTATTGACAGCGTTAGTGTGAGAGAGGTTGATGTCGGAATGGGATATCAAAAGGAATAGAAAATATGGATGATACCAAACTGGTAGTTTTCAAGCGCATAATGATGACTCCAATTTGCAGAAAAACACAACAAATAAATAAAAAAGAAAAGAAAGTTTCATCACCGAAACACGCCTGCAGAGCTCGACAGTAAGTTGTTAATAGCTAGTCTAGAGAGTTTGCTTGTGTGTAAAGCGATAAGAACGGAGAACATTGTAGTGGAGGGTCAATTTGTGCGAGTCACAGATAAGTTGCGGCAACGCCACATAATCCCAGCCTAACTCTAATAGGAAGATGAGAAAATGTGATTGTGTCTTTGAGCGACTCCATTTGGATGGCTGCCACAACTGGGAGGGACTCAACAGGCAACCAGCTGCTCCGGAAGAAAAAAAAAACAAAAAAAAAACATCCTGCTGGTAATAATTTTGCAATTATGTGACAAAACAGGGGGCGAAGTTCAAAGTGAAGAGCAGCCATACAGTATTTATGAGGCCCTTTTGGACTGAACATGGAATCCGGCAGGTTACAGCGGCGCCTGCAGTGAATGTGAATGTGACATTAATAGTTAAAAGTATCATCCTCTGTCTCATTTCTACAGAATTGATTTCTTCCCAGGGCATTCATTCAGTGAGGTTTATCGCTGAGATGGCTACGTTTGTTTCCAAAGGTCATGACAAATGTCCCTTCATGTGTGAATGATTAAATTCATCAAGCGGCTGACGCATGAACACGTGCACACAGCAGATGAACAGAACATCACCCATCTCCTTTCCCCGTCTCTTTCACTCCCTCTCTCTCTCTCTCTCTCTCGCTCTCTCACTCTCTCATTCTTCGACTGTCTCCTTTTAATTTTAGCTGCCGGCTGAATAACATGATGTGTACAGCCGAGTAAAGCGCTGGCAGCACAAACCACCCACCCGAACCGGAGAAGTGTGATCAAATAAATACCTCTTAGGCATAATATTAAATATGTCCTCACAGTCTGCAACGCTTTGTACTCTTTCATTGATTCCTTGAGTGTGTGTGTGTGTGTGTGAGTGTGAGTGTGTGTGTGGTCCTGCGTTTGCATCATTGTGAGTCATGTAAGCGACTCACGGTGCTGGAACGTGGGTCCGTTGTCATTGACATCAGTCAGGCTGACGGTAACCGTGGTGGAGGAGGAGTAGCCGCCGCTGAGGCCCAGCATATCCTTCACCTGCACCACCACCAGGTACTGCTCCCTGGCCTCGCGGTCCATGTTCGGCCAAGACGTTACGACGATCCCTGCAGGTGGAGGAGACAGACAGGAGAGGAGGGAGACGAGAGGAGAGCCGGGTTCATTAAGACGGCATCAAGTGCATCTGTGGGTGGATTTCTGTTTTTTATTTATTTTATATATATATATTTTTTTAATTCTAAACCGAATGTAAGTAAACAAACTTTGCCTCGAGTAGTCTTTCAGAGCGCTGTGCACTATGTGTAATAAAACTGCACCACAATAAACTTGAAGTCTGCAAATGTAATCAATGCTAAGAAGAAATATCAAGAGGGCTTTCGGATGACTTAATGTTTCCTCCGTCTGGCCAAACCGAGGGCTGCGGGCAAAAGTAAATAGATGAGAAATTTGAATCAAGAGAATTAGATCAACCTGGCAGAGTTATGTTATTCTGCTTTGAAAGTCGTAATTTCACCCACTGATACATTTACAAGTGGTCTTGTTTTTGGATGGCACGAGCTTTTCAGCAGCGATTTTTCTGCCTACCACATCCAGACATCCGACTATCACTGCTGTACCGTGAACACATCTCGCACAGCTGCAAACGCCACAGTGGCCAAGTGACAACGTTAAAAACGCCATCAGTTTTTTATCAAGGATAAGAAATAAATAATTAAATAAATCTGTACTCAGACGATTTGTTGGGGACTAGTTTCAGCTGTGGATTAATACACATTGGGTGTAACGTGTATTTCACGTGTCGTGTCGACATCACTGTGCTTTGTTTTTAATAGATTCCCTTAAAACCCCTTAAAATATCATTAATTACTCCTTAATTTACCCCTGAAAACAGACCAAACTCCCTTAGAGTAAGGTGTTTAGTATGGCAGCTTATTTTATCCATTAACTGAGCTAAACTACTGCTGCCCACTCCTCAATGGAAACTTACAACTGGCTCCTAAAAAAAAAAAAAAAAAAGTCTGATTTGCCCTTTTACATATTACATTAATTTGCATTTAAATATTTGTTCGACGTCAATACTGCCCTCCCCCAACTCTCTTCACAGTTCAGGTCAGCAATGTGTGTGGGAAGTGCTGGAGCTGACCTCTGAATAACACAAGAAATTAGTTTAAATGTAAACACACTGGCAACAGTTCAAGCCAGTTCTTGTCATAGTGTAAACCTAAACTCACATTTATTTCCAATAGCCTAAAAAGTAGGCACAGTGTGTCCAGTAGTTGTTTGAAGAGATGCAGCTGTCAGGGGATTTTATACAGTTTATAAAAGTGAAGAGTATCTAAGACTTGTCAAAAGTAACTTTGACCAGAGGGACGATAGTTTCCTGTCTCATCAACCTGAAAATTTAAACATTTTACTCTTTTTTCTTCTTCTTCTTTTTTGTTAAAGCACACTTATTATAAAGCAAATCTCTTGTGTGCCTTCCTGATAGTGGTCTGGATCGTTGGGGGGGGGGGGGGGGGGGTCGTGCAAGCCTCTGTGATGATAATAACTGAAAGCCTCTGCGGCCGCCATGACACCTGTCTTCGGCTCCACGGAGAAGTAGGGCTCCCCCTGCAGGATGGAGTAGATGAGCTTGGCGTTGTTTCCGAACATGGGATCATCGGCATCTGTGGCTGTCACCTGGGCCACCGTGGTCCCTGTGGGGCGGGAGAGAGGGAGGGAGAGTGAGAGAGAGG
>NW_019525475.1:227684-252574 GCF_002814215.2 Seriola lalandi dorsalis | reverse complement strand
GGAGGGGAGGGGAGGGGAGGAGGTGAGGTGAGGTTGAGGTAGAGTTATAGGAGGGATGTTGACAAAGGGGTGGGTGGCAGTGGGGAGCGGCGTCGGCCTTTCACAGCTCAGTAAGGCTGCTGCAGGTGTGTGTGTGTGTGTGTGTGTGTGTGTGTGTGTGACAACCTCTCCAGGCCTGTAGCAATATCTCTCTCCCCATCCACCTGACCCTTGTTTTCTCTCCTTCGCACTCTGATTCAGTTTTACCTCTCTATCTCTCACACTCGCTGCCCTTTCTCTCTGCTGACCACATCCTTCTCCTCACCTTGCGCTCGACAGTATCTTTCGTTTCCCTCAGTCCTCTGAGCTCTGCCTCTCACACAGGCAGGGATTTACTGCAGTATTTCTTATTCTCATTCGCCTGCTCTCCAACCTTCCCCTCTCACTTTCTCTTTGAGTCGAATGCATTATGATTTATTACAAGTGAGATATTATGCTGCAAAAGCAGATTACATATAAATTGAAATGTTAATGTTTGTGGTATGAAAAGGGCAGTGGTTATAATAACATTATTTAAGAAATTTAGCCATAAAGGCATCCAAGCCATGATATGGAATCCAATACTTTTAACTTCCTGAACGGGGACAGATGATAGACATTCGTATAACCTTTTTGCTTATTGTCTCCGATCAAGATTTAAGTTTAGGAAAAAGATTAATTTGAAAAGGAGTAAAGCCAATAATGCAAATAAAAGCTTTTTATGCGTACAAAAGTTTGTTTCTATGAATCATCTTTTCTCTGGAGGACATACCAATAGTGAAAGTGACACATCTGATGAATAATGCCATTGTTTAGACAATCCCAAAATCATGCCGTGCCATTCAAAAAGCGTGAGCGGAATAGAGATTTTTTGTGCAACATTTCATTGCGACTCATTCAACAACTGTCAATATACTTCAGTCTGAACTAAAGTTGTTGACCAAATGATTGACAATACCATCCACAGCGAGCACGGCAAAACACTTTTACTTACTTTTAATAAATCACTGCCCTTACTGTGAGCTGCTTATATAAGGACCATCTATCCGATGTGATGTAGTTCCACTGAAAGCTCTTTACAGCAAATGAGGTCTAAGGATTATTCGGAGTAACAGGGACATACACTAGATCTCGGAAGGACGTGTCACTGCTTAATATTAAAAATGTGATGTTTTTTTTTTCTTATTCCTGTATGCCACAGATTTAATTTCATTCACCTCTATTGTATAGGGTGGGGGCAGAAATCCAACAGGGCTCAAAACTGGAGCAGATCATTTTTGTCATTATTATTATTATTCGAACTGGAGCCTTTTCCCCTCCTACCTTCAACCTCTGTGTTAAAGGGAAACTTCAGCTTTCTCAAACATACCGATTGGACACATCTCGGGGATGCTGGACACATACGGTTCGTTCTGGAACTGGGGGACATTGTCGTTGATGTCCTGCACCTTGATGATGAACTCTGACTGGGGCTCCTCGGGTTCGTTGGACCTCCTGTTGATAGCCTGAGCCTGGAGGACGTAAAAGGCCTTTTCCTCACGGTCGAGTTTCTTCAGCGTCCGGATTTCACCAGAATACTCATCTATCTCAAACACATCTCCGGCGCCTTCCCCTGATAATATGTACTTGATAGAAAACTCGCCTCGGTCAGAATCAGATTTGATCTGCAAAAAGAGGAGGGGGAGGGGGGTGAAAGCATGCTTTTCCAACGAGCTTTTTCAAAGGGAAGTACCACATCAAGGACATGGAGGACATTCAATCTGAAGCGGTACCTGGCCAATAACGCGAAGAGTGGGATCTTCCTCGGGGACAAACATCTGTTTCCAGATCCAGCCTCTCTTCAGGCGACGGTGCAGATGAGTGGACCCCTGGGCCAATTGTTGGGCTTCCAAACCCTGAGTACCTCTCATATCGCTCAGCACCCCGCCAGGAATCATAGAGAAGACCGTCACCACAGCCAAAACGCTCGGCGTGCTCATTTTAACTGTCCATCCGTGCATTTCCTCTGCACTTCCCATGGTTAGTGGGCAGGAGATGGAGGTGTTACTGGTCTAGTGGTAACAATTCTTCATTCAACAGCACAGTAATTCATGATCCCGGCAGTGCCGTATCCCATCTTGTCACAGTGTGGTTTGTATGCACGGTCATGCCTCTGAAATAAAAGTTAACAATTTAATTAATAGCTGCAGTGAGAAATTTCCAGCAGTGCACAGAGATTGCAAAATGAGGAAATTTAAATCTGTAGCAGTGCAGTAAAATCCAAAAATAAAATGTCTAATTACACAAAGCTGTTAATAAATGTGTTATGTGCTTTTTTTTTTAAAATGACAAAGCTACATTTAAAGCCTTCCTATCTGCTGTTTGAAATTAAAAGTAAAAATTTTAATGATAAGGCAAATCTAACTTGCGGAGTTTACATGTAGTAGATAAAAAAAGTATTTTGTATCATTGATTACCAACTAGCATCCGCATTAGCTAGCATTAACACTGAACACTGCAACTGAATGTGTGAAAGCTAGTTAGCAAGTGACACAGTGGTTTAAATAGTTAGTTATTTAAAAGTCCTTTGCAACATGTAAATAAACTGTTGTAACTGTAAACTATAAAGTAACAAACAAACACTTGACAGTTAGCTCAGACTAACAAATAAAGAATTGAAACAGTAAGCTAAAAGTAATGATTAGCTAAAAGTGCTGGATAAACGCTAAAAGTAATAACCGGGCTCAAATAGTTAGCTAAAAATAACAAATAAACTAAAAGCATAGCCTTCTGGATAAACAGTCGAAACGGTCAGTTTAAAACGGATGGGGGTGGTATTACAAATGCAAACTCGTAAGCCAATGTAAGCGCTGTCCACTTTTATATAATCAAGCGTTTTAAACAGTTTAAAATCAATTCAACATGACAGGCATCAACGGAAAGCTACAGCTCACCACATGGCTGTGGCGTCTCACACAAAAGGTTGCAGGGGCGCCACTCTTCAACATGACTCTGACTCTTTTTGTCCATCTGAAGAGTTATGTCAAACCCACTGCACAATAATAATTCAGATGCATAACAAATTCAAGAAAAAAGCCAATCAAGATTCCATTTTGCCAGAAAAAAAAACAAACCCTTTGTCCGAGCTTTTTGCATCCTGCCGTCGTGCACAGGCGGCTTTAAAAAGCTGCCCTCTGTTTTGAATTCAAACAAGGCTCTGCATTGTGTTTCACGAAGCAGAGCAGGGCCTGAACATCATTCCTTAAGCATGACACTGCACTCTGCAGCTGACTAATGAAGACTTCTAATTAGATCAATGTCTCCCCAGACATGAAAAACAGAGACACACATGCCTCTGACAAACTATGAATCAAATCGATGCACCAATTATAATGTGGGTCAAGAGTGTAAGGACAATGAAAGTCAGACAAGACAGCAAATTAGTTAGGGACCACACAAATACAATATCTTGCATTGACAAAAACCCCCCTAAAATTAGCAGACTTGAAATCAAACAAATTAAATTACATCAATTTAGTGTAAGTTTAGTTTAGTGTAAACACGTCACTGTCAATTCTGCTCAGTAAATTAACTGTTTCTCCTTTGAAACGACAATATGTTTACAGTATTTTTTCCCCCTGCAGCAGCGTAGGTGTTTGGCTCGAACCTGTGGATGTTGTTCAGCCTTGCTATCATTTAAGACGTTTGTCTCATAAAGGTGTTTTACCTTGAAAAGCAAAAAGAGATTATTTGTCTAGACATGAGACCCTGAACCAAAACCATACATCAGCACTCAGTGGGATTGGCGGTTATTAAGGGCTGGAAGTTACAACAACCATAATTCTTAACAATTTTTAATAGGGTTTTTTTCCCACACTGTAATATCAGCACATCACATATACAGTTCCTTAATGTGTACGCTTCCATGAAAGTGCTGCATAGGAACCGGGGTGCATGCATTTTTAGCACGGGTGGTCCCGGTGGAAATATAAAATATAGAGTATACTGCAGGAAGTTGTTTCAGCAGTTAGAATAGTTGCAGTATTAATGATTTAACAGCTCATAATGTTCATGTTTAATCTTGTGAAAGTAAATTAGCTGTCAAGACCCATTTGTAATGAGCTGGTAAAATCAATTACTGATGCGGACTTTCATTTCTGAAATTCAATTTCGATACAGGACATGAACGAGAGTAAGTGTTTGTGCTTATATATGTCTTTACGGGCCGCATTCATATGTCCGAGCGTTGTGGAGTGACATTCCAATTAGTGGCCAGTGAATCGTGAGCTGTTATAGTCTTTCATAGAGCTGCCAAGCACGCGCCCGAACCGAACGCCTTGAGCCAAAACTAGACAACAAGCCCTCAATGATGTTACTCTGAGCAACTGCTCAGCTGCCAACATGCCAAGGAGTCTGCTTAAAAATCTTCCTGGGGGTATCAGGCTTTACTGATGTGGCTGGAACAGTGCGCAGGTCAACAGATGTTTAGGTGCCAATTTAACAAGATGGGCCTCGCTGGAAATAAGTGATGAAATTCTGGGAAAATAATGGGTAAAAAAAAAAAAAAATCTCCCAGCTCCTGGTCTGTAAATAGCAATCGTGTTAGGGAGCAAGTAAAACACATGTTCATGTGTGACAGCGATCCTGATGGCGCTTGATAATAATGGTGAACCTGCCAAAGTCTGATTTTAAAAGTATCAAATATCGCGATGCATCCGTTCAATATGAGCCTTTTATTATTCCAACCCATCACTTATCAC
Source organism: Seriola lalandi dorsalis (assembly GCF_002814215.2). Classification (NCBI taxonomy): domain Eukaryota; kingdom Metazoa; phylum Chordata; class Actinopteri; order Carangiformes; family Carangidae; genus Seriola; species Seriola lalandi. Next base: position 247,817 of record NW_019525475.1, on the reverse strand, counting down.
TCACAGTGTATAAGCTCCGGGAAAAATAAAGAGAAACATATTATATATCATTATATTATTATATATATATATACATTAGAAAAAAGAAGAAGAAAAAAAAAAGGCACATTTGAACTCCATGGTCAATTTTCTCCTTTCAAAAGAGATTCTCATTTCAACATGACATGCACTACATGCAGAGTGCCCTGTGGTTGACAGCCATTCATTACCTCTAATAGGCCTTCCTCCCATTTCCAGCAGACCTCCTGTAGCCTGTATGTACAGTATGCTACTCTGCCACATGACAGAATGACAATGAGCTGCAGTCTCACAATGTTAAGCACTAGATGCGCTGAGACCGTCACATTATTTTCCTATATGGTGATGTGTTTCTAGCTAATAAAACGTCGCTCTGTTGTAGTAATGGTTTTTCGGGTTGCTATTAAAACGAGGTCTAATGTGCCAACGCGAATGTTGAAACACGGTAATAAAGAAAAAGCTGCTTCCACTTGACATTGCGGATGACACGTCAATATCAACATGCCCTGCCCGCTGACTTCATGTGAGCATTAATTACGTTGTTTTTTTTTGTGCATTGGTCTTCTGACTTGCTTTGGTGAATGATAATTGAAAAAAGGAAATGGAAAAAAATGTGGAAAAATATGAAACTGTGTAAGGCTGGATGTGACAGTGGATCTAAACATGGACTCAGACCTCTCATTTAACTACAAGAATTCACAATCTTGAACAATTAAAGAAAAGAAAGAAAAAAAAAACACATCTGTTAAGCCTGACTTCTTTAAGATCACTCTTCTAAGACAATATGTCCTTAATTGGTCATTTGGGAGCCCATCATGGGACTTGCTGTTTACTGCTCAGCTCCGTAAAACAATAACACTGACATGTAGTTTATGTTTCCTAATTCAGGTCCTCAAATGAGTCTAGAGACTGAGCTAGAACAACAGGGGAATGTCAAGTCATCATGTACTTGTTAGTAAGTAATTTGTTTGATTTTGTTATGAGCACAAGTAGAAATCATTACTGCTTAGCAAAGTGTCACGAATTTCCACTGACATTTATCAGCGATAGCACTACAGCCTATTATTTGGCTCCTTTCTTTTTTCGTGGAAAACAATTAACTGATCCCGCCAAAGTTATTATTAAAGAAAAATAATAAAAAAGAAAAAAAAAAGATAGACCAGTGGATTTAAACTACAGGCTATTATCTATAAAGGCTTAATTATGATGATAAAAAGAAGTTAGCGACTAAAGTTTCACATGGAGTTTCAAAGAACATTAGACATGGACAAGATTTTTAGAGCAGACAATCATCTCAGCACTGAACTTCAGTATCCTTGAAGCTGTCATGTTTACTCCCTCAGTCTTTTCAGTCATGCCGTCTCTGGGCCCACAACCGGGAAGATGCTGTAAGGCCATGTTTTGTTAGCATTTTTCCATTTGTTTTATTGTCTTACCAAGGTTGTCCTCCATAAACTGAGTTGTGCAGTGTCAGAGTGACACCCCACCCACCTCGCCCCACCCCACCCCCTCAAAGAGAGGTCATGGAAACTCTAAAATAATCTATTTCATTGCGTGACATTTCAAATTATCTCTGAATCAAATTCTTTTTCGCTCAGTTTCCAGAGGAGGAATGTGGTGAGAGCTTGTGTTTTGTTGCTAAATATTACAGGCAAGTGGACAGGTCAGACACTCAATGAGAGAATAGTGTGCATATTTCAATTAATAAACTTTTCATCAGATTGTCAATAGAGAGGCCACAGTGATCCAAGACGTTTGTTCACAACCACATCATTTTGTTACAATTAGAATTAAACCCACTTGAAAGTATTTTCTTTAGCAATTCAAAACATCACTGACGGCTATTTGATAAAGACACAACACTGGTAAAATGCCAGCAGCCATTTTAAAAGATGCAAGAAATTTACTGACTTCTTGCTGTGACAAGCACAAAGAACCCCTGGACTCATTTAGAATTGATTGTATTCAATTATTATGAATTTCAGCCTTTCTGCTTCTGCTGCTGCTGCTGCTGCCGCTGCCGCCGCCTTTATGCTGAAAACCTCTTGTATTCCTGTTTGTATTCCTTTGCTTTCCTAGATAATGTTCAAAACTACACCTTATTATCTTCTAACAAAAGATAATCTCTTATAGGATGCATAGCGTCCAACACCACACCCACCTGTTTGTGTGATTCTCCAAGCCACTTGTCTCCAGCCGCCATCAAGAGAGATCATCGTGGGGTGTAAGGAAACACAATCTGCTTAACTAAATACCCTGGTACTGGAAAGCAATTCAGTCACCACAATAGCAGAAGCGAATGCGCGTGGTTCTCACAATGCGTAATCCCCTCCACTGACGACCTCCCCTTTTCTTCTTCTTCTCCCCTTTTCTGTCCTTCTCAAACTTCCAGGGGAAGAACAAACACTGGCTCTATTGTCTGGCATTCGCATCTGAAGACTGCTGAACACTCGGGGCCTTCATCGCCATGCAAATAGTCACAGCCCAGACTTACAAATGAATTTCTATCTGTTCGGTCTCAGTTTTTTTTTTTTTTCTTTCTTTCCTCCCCATTTTTGTGAACAATCCACTGCTTATTAGAGTGAAGCTGGAGCATGGAGGGGATGGTAATTCATCCACTGTAAGGCCACTATTTCTGCTGGTGACACGACAGCAACAGTCTGTTTTTTGACATTCAAGACGAGGGAGGGAGCGTGCTGTTCCTGCATGCCTCGTCCTGATACGGTCACATTTAAAGATTGACCTGTCATGACACTCAGTTGCAAAATAAAATGAAAAAAAAATAAAAATAAAAATTTTTCCAGTTGTTTACATGTCGGCTGCTGGTGATGAGTTGTAATATTAGGCAGGAGGGAGGGAGGGAGGGGTCAACTCTACCTCAACTCAGCTAATTTATCGTGGGCCTGTGATGTGACGGAAATGAGCCTGTCAGTCAATCTATATGGTCTTTATATTACATCAGTGTTATGGAATAAAATTGCTTTTAAAAAGATGACTAATATGGGATTAATTTGTTTGAATAATTTGTGCCCTGTATTAAAATATCTCTCACACATTTTAGAACAGGTCGCAGTCTTGCCTTTTGAATTTAATTAGCACTAATTAGTGCTGAATCTCTTTTTTTCCCCCATCCTCTTTCTGAATCTTGAATCAGTTGCACCTTCTTTAATTTTTCCGCTGTTACAAGCTGCATTTCTCTCTTTCTTCTCTTTCCTGTGTCCTTCCTCCACTCTCTGGAAATACTGTATAAAAATGAATATCGCTACTTGCAGCAACAATTAATTATCTTAATGGCGTGGGAATAATATAATCTAATTAAACTACGGAAAAAGCAGAAGCAAAATAGATAAAGTGCGTTGTTAAACATCACTAATCACTAAATCACTCATCTCTTGTTATATGCTAAATGTTTTTCTTCTACTTCAGAGCATATTTAATAACAAAATCCTTTTCTTTAGACTTCATGTTAAATATTTTTGATGTTTTATCTCTACTTTTAAGTAAATATATTCAATTGAAATGTGATCTGGGGCAATTAGCTAATCTAGCCCATCAATATAAAACCACACTGGACTGTTAGCTTGTAGGTTGTTGTCGCTAGCAGAGTGATATCACAGTAGCAGGTGTGTGTTTGGATGTCAGGTGGTAGAAAAACTCAGGTGGTGGTGATTATCGCTTGACAAGAGCTTTAAAGTTTGTTTAGTTTGAGACGAGAGGTTATCATACGTCCTCTGAGCAGCGCTACATCGTCGTGGCGTAGACCGGAGGCTGCGGTGAGTCGCTAACGGAGAGTAATGAGACAGGCTGGGGCTAGCTTGTTAGCATGCTAACTTCAGTAGGAGAAAAGACGTGACGGAATTAAGTCTGTTGCTGAACTTGCAACGCGACTTTTAGACGGTTAAGTAAACAGCTGCTAATGCTAACGTTAGCTATGTAGCAATAGCAAAACCTGCTCCTTTAAGGGCTCACAGCCAAGGGGCTGTGAAAAATATTATTTTATAATCTGAGAGGAAGATAAATGTGCATTTATTCTCCACTACAAGCCCACTGGTAATTACTGTGGTCACTCCAATTAGCCCAAGTTAAACGTTTGTCGTTATCGAGTCATTTTTGATTCGATGACAAAATAACCTTTTGGATGAAAACACCCAAAGAGGATTCATTTCGTGCATCATGCTAACCTCCGAGGGCTAATTACAAAAGTAAACAATGCTCGTAAATTCAATCGTTAAGAGAGCTCCAGTAAGGCCAAGCTAGCATTGTTGGGTGTAAATGTCGCCCAAGTGGCACCAGCCTTCGCTCACAGCTTTGTGACAGGGTGAAATTTGTTATTTGGGAAGTTGAGATTAGTTCCTCTCTGTGAACTCCAGGGCTCCCATTCTGATTCCATATCAAACAGAGAAATGTCAGGACCTGCACTGTGACATTTAAAACCCCCATTGTAGACCTTGTCTAATTGAGCCTCCCTCATTATAATGATGGAGTGTGGACCGACCACTGCAAAAGAATATCAGAGATGAAAGCTGTAGTTTAGTGCCAGCAAAAATTATTTACATTCTCGCTCTCTCCCTCTCTCTCTCTGAACGCAGCAATGAATCCGACTATCTCTCAGTCTCTGGTGACATTTCAGTCCTGTCAAATAATGGCCAGAGAGTAATGGTCAGCATATTTGCTACAAGATAAAGGTGAGTCTGGTCAAGTCAGCATTCACCAGCACGTCATGTTGTATAAATAATGTAAGCTGTTAATGGTGATATACTGCTTGCTTATGTCCCTGTATTACTCACTATCAGTGAAGACATCACTCTCCTCGCAGGAGGCACAAAGAGAAGATAATGTGGCTCTGACATTAAACTGATGATTTGTTTCTCACGCTTTCCCGCTCTATTCCGCGCCTCTGAGGGACGCTTTCCAGTATCTCAACGAAAAGCAAGATATTTTCTAATCAAACAGCGCACCAGCGTCAACATAAAGTTCACAAGTTCAGACTCACAAGAGATGAAGTGCTGAACTGTTCAGGCTTTGTCATGTTAGAGGCAGATGTGCCCTTCACGGCTTACGTTCATATTGTTGAGGCGTCTCACTGTAATTGGAAGAAGAATAAAGCGTCCTTGGCATTCTGCTCAGTCCACTGTGGTGAATTTGATGAGGATGTCACATTAAAAATGCATGTTCCTCATACGTTCTTTGGCCTTTGTCTTTAGCCATGGGAAACAGCGGACACTTATGACAAATAAGGACGGAGCTGACGGCGCCTGAGGTGGATCTCTCTATTCGACAGGAAGCGTCAGATGCTTTTCCCAGTGTCTGCCTCCTCCACACGAGACTGTGCATTTGTCAAACGCCTGGGCTGATGGAGGGGAAAAGAAATTAGGTCACAATAGAAAAAATTCAATAGACTCATAAGCATTTTTCAAAGAAAGGGAAAAAAAAAAAGACCCAAGCAAAAACAAAAATCCTTCACCTGATGAATGATGATTGTGCATAAGGACTTTCTCAGGAAAATGCTCCACTACAGCAAGCTTCTTACATCACTGTTTATCTATATTTTTGTAGTGATTTGTTTTGTTTGTAGTCATCTTCGAAGCAACAGCTCGGCCGGCCGACCGGTGGCCGGCAGCCAACTGTCGACCAGCTGCTGGCCGATTACTGGTGAGACATCTCAGGTCTCCCAGATCCTTCATGAATCTGCCACAAATGAGCACTAACTCTGCACTCGTGGGCAGCGAGGGAAATCTCCTGGAACCAGACAGCAAGATTTTGTTTGCATGAACATTTAAAGTGTTTCTGTTCATAAAATATATACCTCAAGGGAGGATGTAACTGAAGTGCATTTGATCAACCAGTGCATTTTGAGCTACTTATGTTTGACTTGAGTGCTTTGTGCAGCTATATGCCTAAAAGTTGTAGTTACTTATTGTTTACAAAACTTATATATATATATATATATATATATATATAAAATCTCAATTTAAAGTTAAGCTTAAACATGAAGTTATTTAGAAGTGTTAAACTAATCTTGCCTTATTTAAAATACTGATTTCACTATTGTATTAAAAGATATAGAGTTGCAAATGTTGGAAGTAAAAATCCCTTTCATTATTTTTTACCGTGGCCAAAATAGTTGGAGAACCTCTATGGTTTGGATGGATATGAAATAACAAATGTGTTTCTATGATATCTAGTTCTATGATAAACAGTGGGTGAGGCAGAAGGCTGGGTACATAAAAACATCAGGTGAGGAGTTAACTGTGACTATCACGGTGCTTTTCAGTGCCGGCAGGAGAAGATTACAGTGTTGAGAGAAGTGATAATACATTTCACCACTTAGATGAATGCAGTTCTTCAGATTCTTGGTCAATTATAAAAGGATTTAACAACAACAACAGAGCGTGTTGTATTTAGAGTAACACCTCAGGAGTGGAGCTGGGCTGCGAGGGGATTTTACCATGGTGGCCACACAGGGTACTGCAACACCCGCAATTTGATCCAGTCGGTCCAATAAAATATTTAAAGTAATTTATTTTATGCAATTAGTGCGCGCAGGGATCAAACAGGAAGTCAGTCGGCTTGGCCGGAGGACGTCTTGACCACAGATTGTAAATAAAGATGGACGTAGCCTCTGTGACGTTTTGAAGCTCAGAGTGTGCTACTCTGCCGTCGCCATCTTGGCAGTGCCTGACTCCGCCCCTAACTCCTGGCTAAAGAGGAGGGGCATGTGTGAAGCCAGGACTTGGGTGTGTACACTCACCAACCTGTCACTCAAAGCAGGCCACGCCCTCAATTCTCCATAACTTTAGTCCTTAATAAAAACAGGTGAGTTCTATAAACAGATGTCATAAAGGAGGAAGTTAGCGCTAGAGACCAGGCTGTAAACATGTTTATTTCTGCTGTAGAGTTGGACATTAGATAATACTAATAATACAGCATTTTAGACTCTGATTTGAACATCCAACCTTTTTTTCTTCTTCTTTTGCTTGGGAGGATGTGAAATAACACACACACAAAAAAAGAAGACAGAGAAAGAACGCCATAAAACAAAAAAACCCTGATGTTACTTGAACTGTCGAGCGTGTTTTTCAAAGTTGAGGTCTGATATTGAAGTATCCCCTGTAGTCTACTTCCTGACAAACAGTGTGCACTTTTCTTGATATTTGTCTACATGGTGTTAAGTACTCGAGTTGACTTAAAGTAAAGCCACCTACGCTAGCCACTGTGGTGAGAGAGAGAGAGAGAGAGAGAGAGAGGGAGAGAGTCACATCTCTGTTTTTCTATTTAATGTCAGCAAAGTTTCATCTTCTGAGAGTGATAACTGACAGCATTTCTCAAAGGAGTCACTAGAAATGAGCAGACTCCTCTGTGTTCTCGGGGGAAATATAGTTTTTGAGTTGAACGTGCGGTATCCATCATGCTGATGAAATGCATAATTAATTCTCATCATTCCTATAATCCTTCTCCAGACTTGACCGAAAAAGATGGAAATTACAAGCCGGGGCCCGTGTCAGCCGGCTGGGTGATACCTATTGTAGTTTTCTCACTCGGCGGCAAAGAAATGCAGATGATAAATCGGCAAGGTTACAAAGTATTTACACAAATAAGTTAAAAACAATCGATCCAGTGCACCACACTGTCATACCCTTAGGGATGTGGGTCCCCTGGTAGAATGCACAATCCCCCTGGCCTGGGTTCATTTGAGACGCAGATTGTGTCTGATTGATCAATGAGAACCACTGCTGAGCCATCAATCTAACAGGAGTGGAATAGGAAAAAGAGAACATTAACATGTATAAGCTGCCGTGTCCCGACAACGTCCTCTACCTTGAGTTGGTGGGAAAGCGAGCCACCTCTGGGGACACGAACAAAAGCGGTAAGTGTGAGACCTGCGACAGGAATGCGTTATATAAGGACAACAGGGACGATGTCAACATCTCTCTTTTGTGATCTCATCCCTGTGACAGCAGAGGCTTCCTGTCTCTGTATCTCACCAAGAAATATATCTATCTGTAGCTGCTGCTACTCTTTCATTGTTTCCTTTTATTCTTTACACAGGTGAGAGTGCTAATAATCTCTGGATTGTGTGAAACTTGAACATCACCTTCAAATGCCCTCCCGGTAATCATCTCCGTAAGTCGCTAATGAAAGCATAAAATTGCTGGCACCTTTTTGGCCACCTCCACGCTGCAGTATTTAAGACAAACAGGTGATTAATGAGTGATTTGTGCTGGTATTGCTGGTAGACAGCTGTTCTATATTGCAGCAGTCACAGGGCGGAGCAGTTAAGACGTGTTCGTCAAGGTCTTTTCTGTAAGAGTGCTTCTGAGATCCATTAACGGCGAAATGGCTAACATGTTGTGCTAGAGGATTTGACAGTTGGTACATTTTTACCAACTGCACTTCAACGTGCCACTGGAACAAAAGTACACAACACACATCCACACGCAATGGCGAACTGGAATTTAAATTCCACATTTTTCGGACGTGTTTTTGCAAACATACACTGTTTGAACTTATATGTCTGGACATATACGACGCTTCGGGCCTCTGGGTGGGTGTTTCTCATGGCAGAGGGTTGACATTTTTGAGTGCCAGCATCGCTAGGAGACACAACTCTCAACTTCTGTGTTGTGCTAATGACCGGAGCAGGTCGTAGCCCTGTAAAGCTGATGTTGATACAAACTGTTTTTCCCTCTCCTCTTCAACAAACACACGAAGCATTGGTTCTGCACCATTAGCAATTTAAAGGTTCCCTAAGGAGTGTTTGACCTCTAGTGTTGCTTTGGTTTTGTTTATCTGGAGCACGCTCCCAACTCCTGTCTGCGAGAAATTACATTCATATACTGGTCATTTTTAATGAATGAATAAATGGTAGTACAAGCCAGAACAAGGCTATGATAACTGATTTATAATTTCAGTTCTACTTCAAGAAATGTGTTTTTATTTATCTATGGAAGCAAAAGAACGATAGGACCAGAGGGAAGGATGATTGCAAACTAGAAACCACTTATTACAGCCACAAGCAGCTCATCTGAGGATATTGGAAGTTAAAGTGCTTGCCAAAGGGCATCTTGACACAAGTTGACAAGTGGCGAGAACAGCATGTCTTGTTAACTTTTGCCACCCTGATTTTTGCACCTAATCACGGGGGTTGAGTCGGTGATGTTCCCAGTTGCTTCTCGCAAACCATCCAGTCATTTTGCGACAGCCTGAAAAGACAACATTTCATTACCCGCCGTGCATTCAATAACAATATTACCGCAAACTGTGTAAGCAGTTAATGTGTCGATGGTGTTGTTGCACAGAGAAGTTTATCTCTGGCCTCGTGTACGACGGATAAATAATAGATGAGCTTATAAATTACAACAGATTCTGACATTATTTCTTGCAAGCTGCAAAATATCTGCGGGGTGAGCAAATGTCATTTCTGGGGATATACAGTATTAGCTTAAATGTTGACATTCAGATTGCTGCAGAATCAGTCCTCATAGTAGACAGTCACAGTAATAGTCAGCTCGTGGCATTATTCATTCAGTCCTGCAGTCTTGGATTGGCGCGGTAGCTAATCTCTGCCCCCAAGGCACTTCAGCAGTAATGCACCTGTTAAAAATCCCCATCCATGTCATTCTGAATTGTAAAAAGATTAGCTAATATTTTATAATAGTTTGGGGGGGATTTATTGGACACTTGTGTGTTTCTCTCGGGCTGCACTGTCACTCAGTTGGTTCCTTCCCAGTTTTTTAGAAAAATGTTGAAACCAGCACGACTGTTGTTAAAATAACAGTCTGTTTTATAATCGAAAAATCAACTCTATAATTTAGAGACAGTTATGTAAAATTGCCTGTGTTGTCATTTACAAATGACTAATGAAGGACTTGCTGAGAACACACAAAGTGGTGCAGGAGAGTCTTTTAATTTCGTGGCCCGGTGTCACAGGGCTGCATTTTGCAAACTCATTTAGATTTTTTAATCTATTTCAGGCATGCACCTATTTTTGGTATGTCTCTTTTAATAAGCTTCAGCAGCAGGAATGTGTATCACTTCTTCCCTGATTTTGCAGTTATGAATAAGAGCATCTGGTTTTCGTGGATGAACCTTAAGCGTAGCCATGCTGCACTGATATTGTGTCGGCAATAAATGTTTTGCAAATACTTCTTTTAAAGCTGCGAATTTGCACCTGCAGAGTGTTGTCATTAGTGAAAGGCTTGTATCGGTTTCTCTCTTTGAAGCCCTGCTAATCAATTTCCATCACCGCCCCGCTTTCCTCTCAGACTTCTGCTGCCTTTACATTTTTTTTTTTTTTTTTTGACTTGCTATGCTTCGTAAGCACCGAAATGAATCAGTTCAGATTGATCTGATTCAAACTCAGTCATGGGCAGAATGTCAGATTTCGAAAAAATGGACAATGAATCAAATCATTGTTAAATCTTTACACCTCCAACACTTACAGATGATTGATTCAGGTTTTATATATTTATTTATTATTTATTTGTTGCTAAATCGACAGTTAATTCAACAAGTGCAATCGGTCTAATGATCACATCAATTGACAAGAAAAAGTAATTTAATTATGTTAAAGTTACATCCTCAACAAAGAATTCTGTCGGACTAGACCAGGAAAAATATCAAGCAAGAGCTAAATTAAACTGGACACCGGGAAACCTGAAATGAGTTTAATTACTTTTAAAGCTAATTGCTGTATTTGTTTAATTTCCCTTTGCATTGAAATAGAAAAGAGTAAATGTAATATTTCCTGATATGACCTGGTTGGTGTTGGACTGAACTTTTTTTCTCAGAAGTAAACGCAGTGGAATAACCTCACTGAAGTAAACACTAACTATTTTTCCCATTACGAAGACACAGCTGTGTTTTTCTTTTCCTTATAACCGCACGTTGACAAGGATAAGAAAGCGCCTGCTTATTGCGACCACAAGCAGCTCTACTGACGCTGCTGGAGACTAAGTCACTCACAAAGGGAAACCTTGACACAAGATAACAACTGGAGGGAAGAGCAGGTCTTGTTAACGGTTTCTGATTTCATCAAGTGGTTAGAACTGGAGATGAAACAGAGCCCAGGTAACTACACAGAGGAATGACCACAGTGGGAGCAGCATCTGGTAGAGTCCTGAGATACTGTTGTTCTTGGTAACATCAGTAAAGTAAAACATGAAGAAGCTAACGTTACAACATGGATTTTCCACCAATCACCGTCTGGAAGTAAAAGGGGTAAAAGACTGACTAAGTTTTGCTATTGCTACATAGCTAACGTTAGCATCAACAGCTGTTCACTTACCATGTGAAACGAAACGTTGCGAGTTCAGCATCAAACTTAATTTCTCTACTCACCAGGAGCTGCGTCCAGCTGTGGAAAGCAACGCCAATGTTAACTCTTGTTTTTATCCCTTCTTTTCATCTACTGAAGTTAGCATGCTAACAAGCTAGCCCCAGCCCAGATGGACCATCTCGTCGCTTTCCGATACCGAGTCACTGTAGCGTCCAAGCTGCCCTGAAGAAGTGGCGCCTCTCAGAGGACGTATTATAATTACACTTTCTGATAGCAACTGACTGTAGCCTCAAAACTGCTGTGAAGATGTAGCACTGCTCCGAGTGTGTATTATATATATATATATATATATATATATATAGTTATAATGGCTGAAGCTCTTGTCAAGCAACAATCACCACCATCCGGCAGAGAAAACTTACAAATAGCCTCTTTGAAGGGATGAAATGCCTCAAGGGATAAGATGAGGTGCCTCACTGCAAGAGAGTCCTCAGTTCAAACCTGATTTGTCTGTGTGTTATCACTTTGATTAACTGGAACCCTGTCCATTGTGCGCCTATAGCCTCTTCCACAGTGCATGTGTGGTAGATCCGAGCCCTGCAACCCTAAACAGGTAAGGCCGTACACTTAGACATAATACATTCTCTTAAATACCTTGCAATAACTAACTTATATTTTATAACTTTATCCACATTTATATTCCATATTAAGGGAGGTTATTGCATCATACCCCACACTGACACATTATTATTTCATCCCATCCAGCGCTTTGACACTGCATCTCCGTTCAGCGTGCTCTACAACTTTGTTGATAGTGGATTTTTCCTCGGCCATGACAAAGCTGCCAAACCGAACACTGAATGTCAGTCTGGACAATTGATACAATAAACCCAATTGAAACTTTCAATCTCCCTCCTGCTGATAAGAACAGAGGGAGTTTGCGAAGGGGGGAAAAAGGATGGGGGGGTGGGGGGTTTCTTTTCTGGACAGCTCAGTGTCAGTAACAGCAGAATCTCCATTAGACTGGCGAGGAAAACAACATTTGGGAGCACATCTCCTGCAGTTCAGCTCAATACATTTTCCACAGCCATATGGTTTTAGTTTTTAGAGGAAGAGAGGAAACTTTTGTGATGTACTGAGTTATTTTTTTGTAAAGGCCGTTTGACGTTACATATGCAGTTCAAAAAGCACTGACATAAAATATAATAGCTTCTTAGGATAAAGGAACTCTCCACTCATTAGAGTTACAGATAATGAAATCTCAGCTGCACAAAAAGTATTCAAATATTTTACTTAAAAGGGGGCACTCCACACACGCCAAGAATATGTGTGAAAAAATCAATTTACACATCAGGGGGAGAACGACTCAACCTGTGAAAACTGCTGTAAAATATCTTCTGTGGCTTCGGAGCAGCTTTGTGGAGTCGGATAAAAGCGCTCTGTGACATTACTTGGGTGTGTAAGTTTGAGCACAGACGTATATCACAAAGACTGCGTTACAAACTGCAGGTATGGATTTTGAGAGATATATTTATATACATTTCCCGGGAAGGGGTGCTATTGCGTTGCATTATGGGAAGTGTAGGATCCAGTGTTTTTGGGAGTTTCAACTTCACTGATATCAGTTAATCAGTCTCTTGTTATCTGTCCTTTGTAGGAATCCAAGCTTTATAGAAGTACAACACTAAACTTCTGTACTACTTAATGTAAAAGTACACTGTACAAATGCATTGTATTTAAGTATCGTAGTGGTATTTGTTGTTAATATAAACATGTCTGAGCTTACGTTTATCCCGTGAGCGTCCGGGGCTGAGGAGAATAAAACTACATAAATGTATTCACAGTATACAAAAAGTATACAACTGAAAACTGAAGGTAGCGCCATACCTCATAGCTGTACTTAAATTAATGTTCGCAGTTATTTTCCCTCACTGTGAAATCATTGCTCTAACCGGGCGAGCTACACACACGAGACGGTGTAATCATTATATCTGGCTGATATGGGAATTCCAGTAAACTCTGTTTACCAGAGATGTTCACGGCTGAGTCAAGGTCCAACGTGATGAGCCAATCGTCTGACAGCACAACACATAAAAAGATCCAAGTGACTGGGAGTACATAACCACCCTGCCTCTGTCACTGTGTCCATCAGCGTATCGATCCAAAGACCTTATCAGGCAGTGTATCTGAAGCTAACAGGGTGGTGGGGATTGACTTTGCAAATCTCTACCCCCTCTAACTTTCCTTTTGATCTGAGCAAGGCCTCTTTGGTCTGTGTTTCGTAATCAGCTGAACTGAACTCGTCTACGTCTCAGTGTCTCTGCAGAAGTTCAGAGTGAAGTGGAGCCAGTTTCTTTGGGGTTGGCAAGTGCCACCTCACATTTATTTTACCTAGTTCTGTCAGTCTGCGATGTATCTGGCTGGAGAAAGAGCGCATCTTTAGGAAAGATTCAAACCATTTAAAAAATTAAAAGTCGGCTCATTAGCATATTCATGTTGTCACACACAGCTTGTTGGGCTTTTACATTTTGTGTAATGTTTTATTGATGCACCTTGTGTAACTATTGCATCATACATTACAAAGAATAAAAGTGCAGGAACATCAGTATCATCAGAATAAATTGAATAATTGCAATAGTTGCACTGTCTTTGGTTATTTCATGATGACAAGAGACAGAAGCAGACATCATGTCTCACGTCCTCACAGCCATCCAAAGATGACACGGAGCCATAACAAATACAGGCAGTTCCCATTGAATACAAGGCTACATCATTCAAGTGGAAGACTCATCTGATGCAATAAGCGATGTTGATGTACTAACTGCTGTCCACTAATGTGCACGTATCAAAGAGCTACGACAAAAAGGAAAGAGAATTGATTAAACTGTGTGTTAATCTGCTGTAGATAATTTAAGATGCGAATGTTAGCATGCTTCCGTCCCGCTCTTTGTTTTCTTTTGTAGAAAATAAACTCCGGCATGATTGGCCCAACTCCTAGAGTACAGGAAGCTTTAAAAGGCATAGCAACACTAACTAATGGTCATAACTGTCAAAATGTTTGGGGAATTTAATTGAGATTAAAATGGTGCTAACGCAGTGGAAATACAGTCATCCACAGTGGCATAATGTTGATTACTGACTCGTTAATTTAGAGCATAAGTTACACCATGTGGTTAACAGATTCCAAGCCATCTAAAGTAAACCTTGTCAGCGTTGCACAGCAATCTGTTGAAGCTGAATTTGGATAAGAATATGTTTACATATAGAGCTGTCCTTGCTAACACTCAAGGTATTAACCCTCTTAGACTGAGTCATACTGCTGCTTTTAATTGGCAAGAAAGGGAAGGATGATTCCAGTGTTAGCTTGTGTAATCCTCTTGGCACTTAGACACACAGTTTGTTTTTTGTTTTTTTTTTTCTAAATCTAAAGGCTGTTAATGGCTGGTCTTCAGAGTTGTGTTGTACTTTGCTTCTGTGTGTGAAAACCGGGAGTGTACTCCGAACAGTTTGACGGTCAGTGCTGGAGTTCTCTTTCCCAAAGAAGCTGGTTTTAAGCTGTTTGTCGCTACAATATGCATATTGCATTATTGGGGTATTAAGAGCTTTGTAACCGGGGGAAAACACGGATTTAGATTAGATGTTCTCAGACTAACTGCTATTTATTTGTCACAAATTTGAGAATAAACAAATATTCAATTTGCAACAGGATCAGATATCAGAAGTAGGGAAATGGATAGAATGAATTTTATTACATGGGGATATGTGGCTGCTATCATTGTGTTTGTGACGCTACACTTGACCTCTGAGCAAATATCAGTAACAGGACGCCTGCATTGCATTTTGTTAGCTCTGGTCTCAGTTTTCAAGCTCAGTAATTATGCATTCGATTAAGAAATAGATGAAATAATGAATTACAAACACGAATTTAAAGCAGATTTGTCTAAATAACACAAGTTTAATGAGGGAGGAAATGCAAGCATTATGCTTTAGTCCATGTGTTTATGCACAGAATGATAATTAGCTGCGCATTATGTTGTTGTACACTCAATCAATTAGACTGCATGCTTACTTAACAATGTGTGCATGCTGAATTTTCCAAGGTAAACGTTTGGTCTAATATTGAAAGATACAATAAAATAGGTTAATCCACATAAATGTGTCAAGGCCTTGGCTTTTACTTTTGTTTCTTCTTCCTTTGCAACTCTGACCTCAACTGAAGCAGGCGCATTAAATCTGCTCATGCTTATTTCTCTTACTCTTGGGTAATATCATACGTTTTTGTCATTGATTTATTACTAGAATTTTATTACAGTAGCCGGTCTTAGGAATTTGTTTTTCAGCAAATGTCCTGTATCGTTCATGTAAGGACTGTATTATGTGAACAAATTATTTTTATTAGTAAAGAATGACAGGAAAGGCAGGGGAGAGAGAGAGAGAGAGAGGGGATGAGACGCAGCAAAGGGCCTGAAAACCCGGGCGGACATTTTCAAGGTGTAAACAGTAGTTTCTGGAAAACGTATCAAAATCATAATGCAGCGCTGCGAATGCTCCGGGGAAGAGTTGCCCGTATTAATCCGCAAGAGCGAGTCAAGGTCAGGGTCAATGATCTCACAGTTGTGTAGCCGAGCTGGAGAGGTTTCATTACGAATGTATCAAACCTGTCCGGCGTTCACAGAGTGAGTTTCACATGTTTTGTTTTTTGTTTTTTGGGGTTTTTGGGGTTTTTTTTTCCTCCATGATATGAAGTGTGAGGCTGGAGTTCAGCTTCGCCCCGATACAAATCAGTTCTTAACACCATCTGTAGTTGAGTTAAGGCCTGGCACAAAGGGGACTGCTGCAGCAATGTCACTAAATAGGCAATAATTGTGCACATTATTGCTTTTTTCATACTGTGTTTATCTGCCATGGATATAGTTAAGGTTTTATGGTCGTAGGGGTTTTGTGGTGTTGCAGACTCTGAACGTTTGCAACAAGTCTTTTGTTATATGTAATCATCTTTAAATGGGATGGGTAATTAGCAGACAGATATAAGCTTAATATATAAAAGTTTGGTTGGTCTAGGACAAAGAGTCTCTGAGTAACTGATTGAAACCGTCCCCGGTCTCCCCGACTCTCCACCCTTTGCGTTTGACAGGCTACAAAGAGTTGCTGTCAATGTAAACATGAAGAATTGACCGTCGCCAGGCGTCTGCATGCCTGACACGTTCAGGTGTAAGCTGTCAGCCTCGCACCTCTAGCTCAGGCTCAACGGTTGCATCTTGACCTGCTGAAGTTTGTATATATAAACTGCACATACTGTATATTGACATATGGTGACATTTAGCTTCTGTAGCTTCAGCCTACATCTCTGCTGAGCTGCTCTCCATCTCCCTGCACTTTCGCCTCCGCTCTCTTTCACTCAGTTCTTGAATGCTCTTTTCTTCCCCCTCTTAATCTATCCTGCCTCCATCTCTCTCTCTCTCTCTCTCTCTCTCTCTCTCTCACTCCATCTCTCTGAATAGTGCCGCCTTATGACGGGGTCAGCCTCCCTCCGGCCACAGCGCCGTCTCTGCTGCTGTGATTGGAGCCATTGAAAACCGCATGAATTGAAATTACAGCCGGACTTATTAATCAAATACATTTTGAAATCACCTTCTTAATTAAATTCTATATGTTTGAACAAAGGGTGCTCTGCTACGGAGGAACAATGACAACTGTTGTTATTATTATATATATAATATATTACAGAGCTGTGGTTGACGCACATGACAGAACCTTGTATGTGTAAAATCATCTACGTTTTCAATCACATTTAATACTGTGGTAAACATTTGTTTAGTCAAGTACAAAATGCCTGCCAGATTTATCATTTATATTGGTGTTATGTTGCTTCCTCAAATTCACAAAATTCAAATTAAAAACTCACTTCTTTTGTCTTGAGGACAGATTTTAAGTTGCTTTGTGCTTTTAGCACAAGCGTGTAATCTCTGTGGTAGAAACTCTGAGGGAAAACACCGGCACTGAGCTCAAGAACTCGGCCTTTTTGCTGGACTCTTTGCTTTTTTTTTCTTCGAAAGAGCAAAACTACTGTATCCGCAAATCCACTCAGTGCCTCAGAACATCCAGCTAATCAATGCACGGGAGCAGACTGATCAAAGCACGGAGGTATTAGGCTCAGCACATACACAGGTTTATACAGCTGAAATCCCTTGAATTGTTTGTAGTGCTGCAGAGAAAATAAACCAAAGTAAACATTCCTTATTATTACGTTGTCAGAGAGTTAAAGAAGACAGGAAAGTTAACGCATTCGATGGCGACTCGGGACCGGGAGAAGCGAAAAAGGACCGAGTCCAAGATGGCAGCGAGACCCAACTTGACATTTTCAGCTCTGTTTTGAGAATCTCCTCCACGAGCTAATCTTTGGATTGCCGAGCGTTGCTGAGAATGCAGAAGAATTCAAAGCATCCCAGCCTCCATGCTTAGCATTAGCATACAGCACGACGCCACCATATTGCCCCAACTGTGTCAGTGTGTTTGTAGATTATTGGACATTTGCATAAAAATAAGTATGACTGCAAAATGCAAAGCCTGCTATTTCCCCCCTCACATAAGGGATCATCCCGGAGCCATGACAAATCCCGAGCTTTGTTCATTGACCCTGTGGGGTCAATTACGTTAGCTGTGAGGAGACGTGGAGAGGAGCGCCTCGGGTTCACAGGACCGCAGTGTTGGCGCGTTGATCGATGGCGGGGATGCTTATCAGCCGCAGCGTGTTACAGACACCTAATTGCAATTGATCCCCCCCTTTGCTGTACCATTAATTGCAAATCCTCCCTCAATCACAAACTCCGCACTACACATGTTGGACTCTGAAACTAAAACTTCATTTGTCACATCGGTTTTCAATACGAGCCTGTCGTGACGGAGAGCACCGGAGCTAACAGACACGCTGCGCTGCTCGGGGTGTTTCAGCTTCACTCCGCTGTACCGTATGTGGCGTCTGGTCGGTGTAAAGGTCAAGGTTGACGGCTCATAGCAGCAGAGCGCTCTCATCAAGATGTCAACACACTGACTAGTGCTGGCAAAAACCCCAGTAAGCAACCAAATGAAATTTAATTAGACACATCTCTTTGGCCGCATCACGGCTCTGCAGACTTCACTCGGCTGGTTTCTGTGTTCATGGTCCACAGTTGATGCATCTTTATTGACTTTATTGATCTCCTGTCTTTTCATTTAATGCCATCATTAGGTCATGATGGGCCCTAAAGGTCTGGAAAGGTGTATATTTTATAAGATGATCATTTGTTTTGTATGTCAAACTGCTACGATTAGACTATTTATACATGGTTTATAATTAGGTTAATTCAGTTGTCAACACTTTATAAATCATAAATAGGCAAGTTATAACAGTTTTCATACACTGATGCAGGCTCACTATTTGGTAAGATCAAGTTAATGCTCATTACTCATTAATCTTACTAATGAGTCACTACCATTTATAACAGGTAAATGGTAGTGACTCATTGTAAAGTGTAAAACAAATCATCATTTATCAGTGAGTTACCAGTTAACACCTGTGATTATAGTGAGGAAGTCAAGGTAAACAACACGGCCGAGGCCTCTGAGGATGAATCTGATCAGCTGATATGATCATTGATCTGCCATAATATGATCGACCTAATTAGATTTTTGACCATTAAGATGCTGATGGTGGTTAATTGCTAGTGAGTGAACAAACACGTGATGAAGCAGCAGCTACAAACTGTGGATGATGGAGAAAAACAAAGAAAGCTCAACAGTACAGAGAGACAGGGGCTCACTATTTGGCAAGCAGCAGCTCACTGTTGCCGTATTTATCTAATGTGTTATAAAAACTTATACATGATTTATAAAATGTTAAGAAACTAATTAATAAACCAATTATAAACCAGTCCTAAAGCCTTTATAAAGCTAATCTTATTGTAAAGTAACAGTTATCAGAAAAATGTAAAGTACCTTAATTGTACTTAATTACTTGAGTAAATGTCCTTAGTTACTTTCTTTACGATGGCAAAGATTGTAAACATCATATCTGCTACAGCGTGAAGACGTTTGCAGTAACTCAAGCGTCTTGTTTGCTCGTCAGTCAAGAGGAAACGGATTCTTAGCCATTAGGTATATGAAGAATAAATTAGTCTTAATGTATGGAAAAGTACAGTGTGTAAAACGAGAAGAATGCATACAATTTGAATAAATGATTAATCAAATGACTAATTTTCTTGCTTTCAAAGACAAATTATATGCTGCATTATGCAAACATGTCTGGAGAAACTGTCTGTTCCCGGTTCCCCTGCTTCCTGTGCTGTATTCAAAACACCTCCAAAGAAACACTTCCCCAGAGCTTTATTGGAATAAACATAAAACTAGTCAAGGCGACAGGCTACGTGCTACTGTAAGGCTAACAGCGACGAAGCGGCTCCTTCCTTCTGGCAACGGAGTATACATAACTAAACAGCAGATTCTCAGCAGCGAAGAGAGGCTCGCCCAAAGGATAAATTCCTCCAGGAAGCCGCGGAAGAAATTGGTTATTAAATAAGGTAGACCGGAGATAAAGATGTCAGCAGTAATAATGCTTTTCATTTTGACTCTGATCTTATTTGTTCAGAGGGGAGGGTGAGCCATGCAGTCTCACCGAGTTGACATAAGGGTTTCTCCCACTGCTGGGAGATTTATCTGTCAGCAGATACATGGCAACGCCGTCACCGTCGCCCCTGCCCCGGCGAGGACAAACTAATATAGTGGAACTGCAGAGGTGGCGCTTTCTTCCTAACACACTTAATTCTCCATACATACACACAAGATGGGGGGTGGGTGGTGGG
>NW_019525475.1:215425-227598 GCF_002814215.2 Seriola lalandi dorsalis | reverse complement strand
TAACCTGAGTGTGTAGCTCAGGTGCGGTGCTGACTTTCCCGTCCCGGTGGCGAAGAACAGAAACGATGGGACACACTGTTCAGACCATGTGTTCATCCTTCCGTAAACAGAGCAGAGCCCAGTCTGTGCTCACTCACTCACTCACTCACTCGCTCACTCGCTCGCTCGCTCGCTCGCTCACTCACTCACTCTCACTCACTCACTCACTCGCTCACTCACTGCATTCTTCTCTGTTAAGTGTCGAGTGTGTTTCTGCATCTGTGGAGCGAGTGGAAAAAAAAATGAATTCCAACATTACTCCAAAAAAAAAATACAGCAGTTTTAAAATAAAAAAAAAATATTATTAATAGTGTGCGTTAGATAAATACACAACATAAAAGGACACATAATGGAAATCACCTCGAGACACAATTACTCGGGGAAGAAACTAATTAAAGAGATCAAAATAATTAAGAAAATTTACATAAATGTTTTCTGCAGTTCTATGGGAAAGTGCACAAACACAGAAACGCAGGAGGAGAGTTTAACCAGAGAAGTTTTTGTAGTTTTAATTATAGTTCATCCTTAATAAACCACACTCCCTCTGCGCAGTTCAAAAGCAACAAGGGGCAGTTGTTCGTTTAGATGACATAACTGTGACGTTCGAGGCCACATCTGTTCAGTCGGGCCTCGTGCAGACGCAATGTGTGACATTAGGCTAAATGAGTGAAACCTGAACACGGTAGCACAGTGTTTTAGCATATTAGTTAATGAGGTATAGGCGGCCAAAAAACAATGCACTCTAATACAAGAGCCCTGCAATGAATCTGTCTTTCATGCAGGTTATAATAAAGAGTTATTGATCTAACTGTGTGATTGTTTCGGAGGCCGTCTACACGATCCAGGACTAAGTGCTACACAGGGCGAGAGGGGCTTTCTCAAGAGCTGCCTAAGAACTGTGGCATTTAAAGTCAGAGTCGACCGTGTTGTCTCCGAGTTTATTGTGCGATCAAGAGATCATGTGTTTTTTATCTTGTGTTTTTCTTCTCCTCTCTTTGTTCTTGCTTCTCTGTCGGCTCTTTAAAGCGCTTCGGATCAACTGTGTTGTTTGTAAAGTCCAACATAAGTAAAGCTGACTCGACCGTGAGAGGAGGCGCAAAATATTGTGGTGTACACTCTGTACATTATATAAGACAAACATTCAATATACTTAAAATTAATATGTTGCAAGATTAATGTCAGCTTCAGTATTATTATTATTATTAATAATAATAATTACTATGACCACTAGATGTCACTTAGCAATAAAACATAAATATGGGTCATAATAACCTGCACAAACAGCTGAACGACACTAAACAAACATATAAACAGGTTGTTTAAGCTGCTGTCAACATGAAAATATTGATTAAAGTCACACTAAGCTGCGAGGCCTTTACATTTTTATGTGTAGAGATATTTAAATACAGGAGAAGCAATAATTCCCAATAACTTCTCGGGTGTAGCAGCAGGATCCTGCAACATACATGCAAAACTCCATGTTATAATTAGTTCATTTGCAGTTTGCGACATAAAAAGTGAAAATTAGCGACATGGAAAAGATCTCAGATTATTATTAAGAGTTTTATTTTTCAGTGCACGGTTCGTTCTCTCTCTCTCTCTCTCTCTCTCTCTCTCCTCCTTATAACATTTCTAACCTGTATTGATTTGCATGATCAACCGGCAGGGGAGCAGGGAGAGAAATCAAGTTGAGCTGGATGGAGGACAGGGCTGAGGGGAGCCCTGAAGAGACAATGAGCGGCGCTTTATTTGCATTAAGCAAATTGGAGTTTTAGTTATATAAACATTTCTCAGAGGCAGAGCTGCTCCAGAGGCAGAAGTAATCTTATTAGTTTAGTTAAACCTGGCAGAGCTAAATGACCAAAGTTTGTCTCTGCCCCAGTTAGGCCAAGTCCCTTCGAAAAAAGACTTTTCTTTTAAGGCCATGCACCATTTGCTGGAAATACTTTATTTTTAGACAATAACTTAAGGACACGGAGTATCACATTCAAGGTCGCAGTATATCTGCTAGTACAGAGTACCAGAATGTGTAAATGTGCACAGAGTGTCAGTGTCGAGTGTTGACAGTCGGTAAAGGGATGTCAGTGATCAGATGATAAAAAATCAGGATACGTTTCTATCTTTAGACTCTTTTATTTAGTGGTTCCTATCAAACATCGATGCTCTGAACAGTCTGAAACATGTTGTTGAATGTTAAGTAAAGTGTCAGAAGAAATGCGTTTTATTAGCATCTTAAATATCCACTGTGTTTTAGCATTTTTAGCTGTACAGTAGAATTTAAAACCTCCCTAGATCGCTAAAACCCTTAGATTCTCAGACTAGAATCGTGAACCGTTTGTGTGAAAGTTTGTCTTAATTGTAAATGTAAATGGCTAAAAAGTGTTTTGTGAGGTCACCGTGACCTTTGACCTTTGACCGCCAAAGTCTAATCAGTTCACCCTTGAGTCCAGGGGAATGTTTGTGCCAGATCTGAAGACGTGCGGTCAAGGCGTTACTGAGATATCGTGTCCAGGAGAATGAGACGGACAGACTGACAACCCGAAAAGTGTCGCCCACGCGGAGACATAAAAAGTACTGAGCGCTCGCACACACACACACACACACACACACACACACACACACACACACACGCACACACACACACACACACACACACACACAGCGTCAGTGTCGTCAGTAGCTGCAGCCCTGGGGTCGGTGTCACTCTGTGTAATGTGTTGATCCCCTGTGAGATTCATCGGGGACGTTCAGGGACAGAATTCGGAGGCTGCACTTTCTTCTAAGAGCCTTGTAACTTCATGATCACGTGACGGACAGAAACCAGCTTTTTCTTTTAATGGCGGCAAGTATTTAAGCAAATGAACCCAGCCTCTAACAGGAGGGTAAAAGGAGCAGTAGTTTCTTTACTGGCACTAGATGCCTGTTGTTGGGAGAATAAGAGCAGCGGCTATAAAGTCACAACAAAGCCTCTTAAAGGAGATTGGGCTGTTAACTGAATTTAGGCCTGATTATTCATGGTTTAGGTCTCTGGTGTTATTGTATGATAAAAACAGGCGGCACCCGAATGAAATTTAGGAAAAGAAAAGAGGAAGAGACCATAAATATTTAATAGTATCGCCTTGTTCTACGGTGAATTGTGTTAAACCTCGCAGTTGTATTTGCAGCCGTGTGGATTGTTGTGTTGTGGTGAAGTGCTGATATTTCAGAGTGGGAAGGTCG
This sequence comes from Seriola lalandi dorsalis, assembly GCF_002814215.2. Taxonomy (NCBI): domain Eukaryota; kingdom Metazoa; phylum Chordata; class Actinopteri; order Carangiformes; family Carangidae; genus Seriola; species Seriola lalandi. Next base: position 224,340 of record NW_019525475.1, on the reverse strand, counting down.
AGAGCCCGCCGGTGGAGCGGTCCGTTTCATACTGAGCTTCAGCCGGCTCGCATGTCATTGACTGACGATTAAGGAGCGCACCCTGTAGGTGGTTTACTGTGAAGTGTCCAATCAGAGCTCCTGCAATATTCCTGCTGCAGAAATAAAGTCTGGTCTAGAGTCACATGTCCCACACCCTCAGTCGTCCTCGCTTCACTACACTCTGTTTGCCTTATATCTATTTAATTAATATTTGGTATCTGAACGTGAGGGATGCAGGAACAAATAAAGGAGAGTGCAGGCAACATACTGTAGATAGAGCTGTGTGTGTGTGTGTGTGTGTGTGTGTGTGTGTGTGTGTGACAGTGGTTGCAAAACATTTACAAAACCCTGAAACAAAACAAAAAAGAGCTGTGGAGTCAAGACAAATAAACAACCACAAAATAAAAAGAAACAAAAGTTACAGTCACTTGTTTCCACGGGAGAATATTTCGGTCAGAATCTGCTCTGGCTTCGTGAAACCAGCGACGGATCAAACAGCCTCAAAGAAAATCTATGAAATATTAAGGTTTGTTTTGTTATCTGCTGGATTGATCCGTCTCTCGCTGGTTAAAGCTTCTGTGAGGCACATTTCTGACCACTAGGAGCGCTGCAGAGAAACATTTTGATTTATTCATTTCACGGTTTCACGTTGCTCCACAGATTTGACAGTCGGTGGAAGAAGAGGAGAGCTAGCTAGAAAAATATGGATGTAAACAATGAACGATTGAAAGTGAGTAAGCAATGCATTTTGGGAAGAAACACTGAGTTTTGACTGTTTAGAAAATGCAGCACACTGCACCTTTAAATCAAAGATCCTCTAATGTTTTAACCCAAGTCGTGATCGTAACCATGACCACCGCTCTGGGTCGTATCAGACATATTTACCTCAGGTGTTGGTGGAGAGAAAAACACAGCTCTAAGGAGGGTGAATATTGGACTTGCATTCATCATGTGACCAGAAACATGAGTCCAAATAAATGCTAAAGTTGTGAGATGACAGTATGAACCGTCATATCAACTGAAGAGGTGAGAAGTTTGTTTCTGCTTCTCCCAAATGGCTAAAAATTCATATTTTAAAAAATGATAAAATTGAAAAATTAAAAAAAATAAAAAGTGAGTTAGTGAAGCAAAACTGTTTAATTACTTATTAAATTAACTGTCTCTGCAAAACAAGACCATCCATCATGCTGAGGCACAAACTCAAGGGCCCAGAGAATGGAAATCACATGAACTTGTTGGGGGGGGGGGTGTAGAAAGTAATTAGTACTCTAGCAATGAGAATCAGGGTCTCTCACATTAGACACACTTGTCTTTTTAGATACTGTCGGGCAAAGCTAATGTGGATATGAATAAAAATTACACTGGTAAAGTGTTAGTCGGTAATTAATGCTAACTAGTTCACAGTCCGTCAAACACAGAGACACCAGCATATGTTGAAAGACTCCGTGGTTTATGCTGGTAAACACCTACAGAATAACAAGTAAAGGACTGTACCATTTCTTTTCTTTTACCAGAAGTTTTTGCATATTGTACGAAGGTATTTAGTGTCTTGTTTTTCACAAACTTCTCAGAGAAACGGAGGGATGGAGTTGTGCAGTAATCCTGGAAAAGACGAATGCAGCCGGTGTAATAACCCGAACCCGAACTAACGGCTTATTATGAAGGTAGGACAGACTGTATTTCCTCTCTTCTCTCCGGTGTGGAAATCTCTCAACAAAAGGTCTTAGGACATCACAAGCAATTTTCAGTGTTTTCTATTGGCTACAGCTCTATTTACAGGTTGTCAGAGACAATAGAGCTTAATTAAAAGGAACGCAGTTATCAACCTCATTAAGGCCGTGAATTTAGGCAAGTCGACTTAGGCATCTTATTTAATTAACTACCCTTTACAAAGCCGCTTAGCAACCCCCCCCCCCCCGTAAAGTGAATCTCTGTATTCCTTTTTCCTGCTTTCCTGCCTCTTTCACCCTCCATGTTCAAAAACACACACACAAACACACACACACACACACACAGAGAAGCAGCACTGTTTCTGGTTCTTCGCTCATCCTCAAAGTTAGACACCTTTATTTCCGTCTCTCTTTCATTTGAGGACATTTGGCCGGAAAGACGAGAAGTCGAAGAACGACAGGACTCGATATTCTTAAACGTGAACCTGTGTGTGTGTTAACCAGACTTTAATGTGCATTCACACACTCTCGGCGTATGAATGATGGGAAGAGAAGAAGAGGAGAAACTATTGATGCTTCATTTCAAGATGGCCACGAGCCGTTAAACAGCCTCAGTTAGCTGCGTAAACGAAACCAGATACAAAACAAACGGCGTACAGCTGCTCTCGAGTTAGCTGAATCATTTCTGTTAATATTGATTTTACTTTGATGTCACTGGCAGCGACGGCGGCGGCGGCGCAGGTTGTGTTGACACTTCAGGAGCTGAAGGAGACGTCAGCATTCATCACCATGTGATAATAAATTGAAATTTTGACCCGATGACAAAGAGAGCGCAAAGTTATTGAGATTCATCCTGATGACGACTTTCATGACAATCCATCCACGATCCCACAATCTAATACTTATTGATATAGTTTTCAGTCTGGGCCAAGATGGTGGACCAAGAAATAGACAGACCCGACATCATCACCTCCAACGCCATTCCACTAGAAATGTACTAATGAATAAACATTAGACACAAATTAAAACAAACACATAAATGATACGAATTAATTAAAAACCATTAAGAAAATAAAATAATTAAGACCAACAATTAATCAGTAAAAACGTGTGCAAATTAAGTAAAACGTGATGAATAAAATAATCAATAGTCCAATAAAAATAAAACAAATAAAAACCATTAAAAGGAATTAAAGTAAAATAAAATGGTAAATGAAGAGCAGCAAAGCAGAGGATGGAAAGTGCAGCTTACGAGGAAAGTTTTCAGTTTAGATCTGAAAAGCTGATGATAGTGTAGAAGCACCTGGAACATGATGAGGCAGCGTGTCTGAGCGGCTCGGAGCAGAGACCCGGGGAGTAACCGGCGCCGAGCAGAGCGGGTTACCTTCCTCCGAAGGCGGCGGCGCAGCTCGAGCGCAGCGTGTTAACTCTGACCGGGCCTGTCGATAAAAAAACAAAAACACCTTCACCGCTGATGCACATGACATTTCAAAAGCCTGTAGTTGTGCGTGACATTTCATTTAGCAGCTACTCACTGTATTAGTTTTGGTCTGTACCCACATCATGTGCCAGCTCGGCTAATTCGCCTCTCACATTAAGCACAACTGGATGAACCGGTCCTATCGATTAAAGGGTGTTTTCAAACCCGGTTGCTCTCGGCTCTTCCCTCTGGAATAAATCAATGTCCTCACCTCAGTAGGACACTGAGGTGACACCGGTAACACAACCCAGTCAATGGACACCCTCCCCCCTCCACACACACACACACACACACACACACACACACACACTTGTTGACCAACGTTCACCTCATTGAACCTGTCACAAGTTCTAAGGTGTAAAAAAATGAATAAATAAATAAATAAATAAAGATGTGAAGACTTAAAGAAAGATGCAAAAAAGCGGGAGATCATTACACCCAGGTCTTTTTTAATTTCACATCCCCAAAATAATAATCCTCAGATCACAGAGCTCATTGAGCTTTGTTCTCAGCTATCAGTTTTGTCTGTGTCTAACCTTGAGTCACTGTAATTATACATTACGGCGCTGAAGGGGCCCGGCGGCGCAGTCTGTGCCGCTGAAATGTGGGTCGTGACTGTTTTGTGTTCTTTTCTTTAATCTGAAATATATTTAAGGGAGACAGGGGCCAGTCAGGACACGGCTCTACATCACCCAGCGGGGGTGCCTGTCTGCCGTAGCCGCGGGGTCCGGTTGGGTGATTTATACCGCCGCACCGATGGCTGTGATGGTAATATACTACAGGTAATTGAAAAGAAAATTGAATTAGGTCAACAGAAGCAGTGACAGTCATTGGATGTCACACAAAGGCTTTACTACTACAACATCATTCAGCCCGAGCCGGCCCCATTAAGTATCTCGCTGCCAATTCTAATATCAGACGACCAGATAATTGTAGCCATATTTCACTTAGACTTAACACGCCCCAGAAGTGCAGCTCGACCTATTGTGATACACATACTGAAGCAGCGATAAGGTTTCGTACAAGTTGTCTAGTTGTATAATGCGAGATAAGACCTTATCTCTGGAGTCTCCATCTCTTGCTGTGCGGTGGGATCCTCAGGGGGAAGTGGCATGGATACTCCACCAACTATCATAATGTACTGACACCATGACAGGGACCCGAGGGGCGTCCAGGGGTGGCACAGCCGCTACCACCCCTAGGAATCTGATTATCTAGCCCCCTACCAGACTCAGAAGGGTGATAGGTAGTTGGCTTGTTAGTAACATGGATGGATTACTGAACAGGCCTACTGGGTACAAACTGAGCGCCAGTGCCTCTATATGAAGTGACCGTTAACAAAGAGACACGAAACAACCACAGAGAGACACACAATGATCATAAGGTGACTACAAAGTGACTAAAGAGACGCAAATGATGATGAAATATGAACACAAACGGTGCAAAGTGACAACAAAAGGACTCAAACAACTACAAAATGACACAAAATGGCTAAAGAGATACAAAACAAGTACGACCACAAAACGGTGCAAAAACGGCAACAAAGAGACGCAAACAGACGAGAAAAAAAGCCACAAAGAAACACACAATGATCATAAAGTGAGTGGAAAACAACTACAAAAAGACAAAACAACTACAAAAAGACACAAAAGAGATGAATGAAAAGATGCAAAACCAAAAAGTAGGAAGAAGTGCGACCACAAAGAGACGCCAAGCTACAGACTACAGACGACAGGTCCGGGGGAGGGGCCTGTTGTCTTACAGCCAGTTCATGACTGTGAGCCATTTGCAGTTACAAATAATAAAAGTACAAATAATTATTGATATTATTTCATATTCGAATATTTATAGCTGCCGTTCATTTGATTCGTTCACACTCAATGAAAAACGAACCGTAATGAAGTGTTAATGATCTGCAGCTTGTTAATACCAGGAACAAGGACTTTCAATTTCAGTCTCTTCTTATATTATTTATTGTTTACATCCAATACGTTTCCATAAGAGGGGTAAACACACGGTGGAGTGCTGCTAAACGAACCCCTCTTCCATATCAAACAACTTCAACACTAATCATTTTTTATTTGCATGAATACAATGCCACCTAGCATGTCAGCGGGTAAACGGAGGAACGGGGGCCATAATTCACTCTAACCATCTCTAATGACACACAATGCAATTAACAGATAACGAAATTAATTAATTTGGATTTAGCGCGACACCTTTGTGCCTCTGAAGTCACTTGTTTACTCGAATGAAGCCGTTTTGTTGATGCACAGCCACAGAACCTTTTAAAGTGCAACGGAGACGGAGGAGGAACACTTGAGGGGGGACGTGAGACGGTTCTGGCGTCGCTCCAGGTTTGGTGTTTTTGTTTTTTTTTTGTTACCTCAGTGTTATCACGACTTGTTTACAACATTTTACACACTTTACCGTAATCATCTCGCGAGGTTACAGACTATAAAGAATTTTTCGCTTTCATACTTTCATGGAGCTTGAATTAAGGGACTGGCTCTGCACAGCTGTGGCGTGGATAAAAAAAATAAAAATAAAGTTTATTTTCCTGTAGTGAATATTCCCTCCGTGATTAAGATCCTAGTGGATGATTCAGACGTGATATTAAAGGAGCTCTGGGACTGCACGCTGAACGTTAACACAGTTTTGTTGAAGATGTGCTTTTCTGTTCTGCGTGGAATAAAGAGGAAGCTGCGGTTTTATTGTAGGACGCACCTGCTACTCAGTTATTGTGTATTATCACAACAGTTGTGAGAGAATATTGACAGAGCTCAGCCAGAATGAGAACATTACCTTTGTGCAGCAAAAATGTTGGGATTATTACAGCGGGAGGGTTTTTCTTGGTTTTTTTTTTTGTAGCTCAGTCAAATAAAAGTCCACAGCTGCCGGTGCAGACAAATGAAAATATAATATGCATTGCTTTCATTCACACAATTATTGCTTCACATGTGGAAGATGGTAATATGAAATGTTCCTATAACAGCTGGGTCGCAGTCTTTTCGCCGCGTGTTGAATATATTCATGATCCGGCCACAAGATGCTAATCCCACCCCCCCACACTCTCTCTCTCTCTCTCTCTCTCTCTCTCTCTCTCTGATTCCTTATATCTCCTCTGTCTTGCGTTGAGCAGCGGTGAGGATGATCAGCACGGACGGTTTTGTCTGAGGGGGAAACAGGAGAGGAGACAGGAGTGACACAACTGTGGCCTCCTGCTGAGAAAAGAGAGGAGGTAAAGCAGGAGGAGAGGGCAGCTAGTAGATAAATAGACTAATCTAATTTGTTACCTCAGCCAAATGTATTCCAACTGTCCCCCTGTGCTTCTCTCTCGTCCCAGCCCGCGGTGGATGATGCTAAAATGTTTGGGCAGGAAGAGAGCTCGCCCGGAGGAAGTTCAACACTATCCCACGGTCCTCTGTGACACATCGCACAATTCTGTATTCTGCATTTAAAACCTTTCCGCCCCATCCCCGTGCTGTAATGAAATGCATACACTTATGCAAATCAGAGTCTACAGAATAACCCCCCCCCCTCCCTTTGAAATGACTCTAATAATGTATTGATAGTAATATATCGTCATTGGAAATTGAAATTGAGAGATGTTGTCTCCTCGGACCAGAAAAACCAAAAGTACAGATCAATTTAAAATGGCAAATGGCTGCGCTCCCAGAGCCCATTTCGAAGAAGTGAGTAATAGATCTCTGATCATAGGCTATTACAGGCCGGTCAGGCAGGAGCTCGGCTGCCTGCGGAATACAGAGAGCACTCCTTGACTTTTACATCAAAAAAGACGCCTCAGAGAAAAGTCCTCGGAGTCTTGGGCACCGAGGATCTTCGGGGGCCGCGCCGCGTAAGGAGCGCGGTGCGGCCCCCGGGTTTCATCTTTCTCTCTGGTCTTTATTAACGGCAGCGGGATTGTGATCCGGAGAGTTGTGCCGAGCTCACTGATGCTAATCACACGCGCATGTTTCAGAAAACATTATGCAGTGGAAGCAGGCTGCGGCGATTTGAGAAGCTAATGCCGGCTGAAGAAAAAGTCTTGTTTTAACTGAGAGAATTATTGATATCAGAAGACACTGAGGTATTTTGAACTGATCTGAGGTGCTTCAACTTACATTAACGTTTTACAGGCTCATGCAGCGCTCTGAAATCAAGGTTGTTCCTCTTCTGTAGCAGCTGGTACTGACAGTAAAACTAACGTCCCCTTTGCCCTTCAGTTTTACTGACAATAGACAGATTCCACTCAAATTCAGCACAAAATTTAAAATGAACATTCAGAAAAAAACCTTTTCCATCCGATACTTTTATTTGAATATTACAAAAAATATAAATATACGTGTCATCTGAGGAACGTTACACTTACATGACTTTTTCACTTTGTTTTTATCAATTCACAAACTTTTCTTCTCAAGTGTAAAAACCTCTTTGCAGTATTTTGACTGTTATTCAATTCTCTTCTGTTTTTTCCACTTTTTTATTTGTTTTTTTTGTTGTTGCCCAAATTCAAAATGCACAAAAACAAACAGGTGGATGGAAACACTCACAGTCCGCACTGCTGTGTGTGAACAGAAGAAATAATATCTGAAATAATCAAAATGTTTTCTTCAAATATTTATTCTTTTTTGTTTTGACTCAGTTAAGTTTATTTATAAACTTTCTTTTTATTCAACACTTAAACATAAACAAGGCAACAACTGCTCCGTCCCACACAGGTCGTTTTCTTTCCAACATACAATCCAATAGCAGTGTCTCCTATCGGATTGTGATTCGGGTTATAATAGGCTGAGTACCTCCTGAAGATAAGACGATCTTTGTTGTCATGGTAACATCATAAACTGCTGGTTTGACACGCATTTTGCCTCTCTTTGTGTCGTCACCGACGCTTTTCCCTTCGCTGCCGCCATCATTACGACGGCCACTAGGTGTCGCCTAGCAACAAAATGTAACTATGGGTCATTATAACCTGCTGCACAAACAACCTATGGGTGGCTTTTTTTTTTTTTTTTACAGGAAGTGATCAACGCATCATTACGCACGTCCTTGGCGTGTTTGTGTTTTGTCTGGAGGATTACAGGGTATATCCACCAGGGGGCAGAGTAGTTAAAAGCAAGAATAAAACCTGATGTGTGTGTGTGTGTGTGTGTGTGTGTGTGTGTGTGTGTGGAGAAGGCAGAACCTCCCCCTTTGCCTCAAACTCAGCATTTTAGATGAAGGTGACAAACTCATGTAAATGACCATAAAACAAACAAACTAACAAAGCAGACTCGCTTCACAGCGAACAGGAAGACTTGAACCGACAGAACAGGCGAGACTGCTGAAGCACGAGGATGCTTTTCCCCTTCAGTGACACCGAATTGTTTTAATTATTCAGACATCTCATCATGTTCACCGACAATGAAAAACTCCATATGTGAGATGAAAATTCATATGAGCCGATGCAAATGAAGACCTTTTTGATCTGACAGTCAAAATTGATGGGAGGGTCCTTAGATCAGTACACCGCGAGAGATGAGAGAAAAGACATTTGAATTTCAAATTTCCACCTTATTACATTGTCAGAGTTGCGGGTGTAAGGCGGCGCTGAGAGTGGACATACAGTGAATATGGAGCATACTTTAGCTAAATTGGTATTTTGAAAGCCTCGCTGGAAACCGTTTTGGAGGGAAAAACCTCGGAAGATATCATTGTGCAATAACGACGGTTGAACCTCTTCTCCTGTCTTGATAACAATACCC
>NW_019525475.1:209505-215405 GCF_002814215.2 Seriola lalandi dorsalis | reverse complement strand
ACCTTAAAGATTTCTTCGGAGGCTCAAGAGCTGAAATATTTTGCATGTGAACGTCATGTCTGCAGCGTTTCTGGGTTCAACAGAATGCATAAACATAAAAAAGGACTGTGTTTGTATACCATCGCCTTTAGTGCGTTCTTATTGATCAAAGTTGACAGCTACACATGTTGGATAAAGGGAAACATCATGATGATGTATTTTTGTTGCATTATTTATCATGGCTGGCCTGGTAGGGCGACGGTCCCTGAGGTAATATGTCTCCTGATACATTATATCAGACAAATCTCTGGCTCACTCTGGAGAGTTTCTGCCTCAGAGTTTTATAATGCATTCATTTGCTGTTATGTAACATTTATGTTTTAGGTCTGGGAATCTCTCTCTCTCTCTCTCTGTGTGTGTGTGTGTGTGTGTGTGTGTGTGTGTGTAACAGTTTGATATTGAGAAAATCACAGAACTGCAGAAAAAGATCTGCTGCTAATTTCATGTTTTATTTATCAACACATTGCAGTCATCTGGGCGCAGCTCGCAGTTCATTGTGTTTGCTTAATGTGAGTCAGTTAGCAAAGTTTTGTGGAGCCACCTTCAAGTATTCAATAAAAAGAAAAAGGTCTGCAGGAGTAAAACTGAGGGCTACTGTCACTTTGGAATTACTTTAGATTATAGACACACACACACACACACACACACACACACACACACAGAGTGAGTAAAATGAGAATATCACATTCAATTTTAGATAACTTAGTGCCCGAAATCTAAAAAGAGTCATTAGTATTGCACTGCGGCTTTACATTGGGAGAAAGAACAACAAGTCAAAACCAAAGTTTTCTTCCTCTCTAGATGTCAAGTGCCAAAATCCATAGATCCTACATCTCCCATAATGCAACTCAAGCGCTTGAAGTGGAAAACGAGTGCCAGTATTCACCTGTGCATCAGCTGATACAAACATTATCGGAGTCTAAATTTCTACAGTGAGTAAAAGACACTGAGAGATATCGCTGGTGTTCACAATATAAATGTGTTTTCTCAAAGGAACCATTTCCCAAAGTATTAATTTGATACTGCTTATTATGTGTGTGTGTGTATGTGTGTGTGTGTGTGTGTGTGTGTGTGCAGTAATAGAACTCATCAGGCTTCAGATCCGCAGCAGAGTTTCTCCACATCTATCAGAGGAGGCATGTGATAGTCTCTTATTATCAAAGTGGCGCTCCACGATCCCCGTGGACTCACTTCGGTTAATTAAACTATCATCAGAGAACCGCCAATAAGCATCGACGGCCTCGGCTGGGATTAACTTGGTTTGTCGAGAGGTGAACGTGTGAGTCACGCAGTGCTCTCTGGGTAATGCGGTTTTTGTAGAAGGTCAATCCAAAACGCCCAGAACCTGAAATGGAGCAGTAGTGGTACACTATAGAGTGAAATAAAGTACCGGTGTGTAACTTTATAAATATCTTCCATTAAACCGTCCTCTGACTTTTTTAAACCTGACGCTCAGTCTCAGACTTTAGAGAGAACATCAAATATCTTCATATGTAAAATCAGCCTTTAAATACTTTAAAATCATGAAGTAAAAGTTGTTGAACATGTTCATATCTTTAGTCTGACATTTGATGAGAATGTTATTGGCTCTTATCTGTTTTATTTGTTATTGTCTTTTATCTGTTTAATTGGTTTTTATGTAATTTATTGGTTTTATTAATCCACTTTTATCACTGTTGTTTCTCAAACCGTTTCACTCTTTACATCTGTAGTGTGTTGTTATCAGCTTGTTAGTCGTCGGCGTGCCGCAATTTATTTATTCACAATTAAAAAGTGAGTGGAACGTTATAACGACGTTAGTAAGGTTTTCTGTTTCCTCAGTTATTTCTACAGCTGTTGTTGATCAGCTTTAAAGGGCCAGTTCACTGCAATCAGACAAAATGTTCGTCCTGTTTGTCTTCACTTGGACGACTTATGTTTTATCCATCCAGATCTGAAGTACGTCAAACAGAACAAGGTTTGATCTTTTGAAGGACTCTGCCTTTTTTTATTTTTTGAGGGACACAGGGAAAGAGAAGAAGGATGACACCAGAAGTCCCTGCACGCCTGAGACCGGGATCATTGAAAGTACTCGCTCCCTGCTATCATTGAACTGAATACTTAGACAAATATGTGGATATCTCAACCGCCAGATAATTATTGTATTTAATCGATTACAACATGCGAGATTGGATTAAATTGCTACTTTCCCAACATAACAGGTTTATTCACCTAATCAGAGTCAGGACAATAATGAGATTATTGCATGTAAACACAGCCATAGTACTAATGACATGCTGGGCCTGATTAGCTGCTGCAGACTCACGTGGAGATGAAACATTAGATGTAACTGTTGTAAAAACTGGGAGACTGGTGCCGAAGCACCTATTGTGCAGAGAGCTCCCATAGGATCCAAAGGTTGCCTGGGTGTCAGGTTCATTTAGCACAGTTATAATATACACAGAATCAACACATAAGCAGGAGCGAAGCGTTTCTTTCTCTGTTGTCACTGAAAAAGATCTCAGCTTTTCAGTTTCCAACCAAAATGCAATAGTTTCTTTTTAGCTATTTGTAAGTTTTGCTATTGCTACATAGCTAACATTAGCATTACCAGCTGGTTTACTTACCAGTCTAGAAGAGACGTTGTGAGTTCAGCATCAAACTTAACCGACAGCCGTCTCCAGCGGGGGGAAGAAACACCAATGTCAACAGGACGCTAACCAGCCTCAACCATCATATTGTCAGATCAACCTTCCATCCATTTTCCTCTGCTGATCCAGGGTCGTTGTCATGGTGGCAGGTCTTCCAGCTCCTCCTGGGGAGGAAGTCAGACAACATGTAAATGTAAACTCATTTAATTGTTACATTTGGAGGATTTGAACCCTAAGTGATTTTGGTGTAACCTAAACGACTCAGTCAGATCATGTCAGAACCTCCCGAAGTTACAACCTTTTCTGATGCCAAAACATCTCTTTGTGTTCCAACAGAAAATAATTAGTTTTCTTTGCTGAGCTGCAGAAGAGGAACAGTGACAAAAAGACGGGTTTTCAAACTAAACAGACAAAAGGCTAAAAAGAAACAATTAAGGGAACCAACAGTGTTTTACACTGTGTCTATGGGCATCAAGGTTCAAGGCTCAGCTTCATTATACAACACAGGGCTGCACGCTGAAATGCACTACACGGGACAAACGAAGATATTTTCAATACGTCTGTAAAACCAGTAAAATAAACAGAAAAACAGCAGAGGTGAAGGAAAAGAAGTGACACACAGATGTTTGCTTTATTTTTAAGATATAAAAAATGTGAATCTGTCCTTTAATCAAAGTCTCTGTCTCGGTGATTTGCATGACAACAGACGTGCATGTTTCGCAGCTTTCATTACACTCGTGTACAGTAGCCACTTCAAGTGCGTCTGAGTAACAAACATTTTGCCCTTTTTTCAAATCGATTGAAAAATGATGCCTTAATTATGATAATTCGGTTTCGCCTCGCAATCTCCCTCCCCTCCGCCGAGAGTTGTAATTAATCCATTACAAACAGCACCTGTTGTTCAATATGTTGATGAAGACACCTCTGTGGTAAAACGTTACAATGGTGGCGATGGCGGCGGGGCGCATCAGTGTGCGTGCGTGCATGTGTGTGTGTGTGTGTGTGTGTGTGACTTGTACTCTTCAAAGGGGGCGATTACGCTTTCCTGATTGATTTCCCCCGATGAATCATAATAGCAGCGGTGGGTAAAGTCGACTGCGAGCTGGAGTCAGAAAACACAACACAGACTGTGTTTCTCCCTCCTGAAAGGACGGCGGCCGACGCTCTGACAGCGTGCTGCGAGTCTAAACACGGCGGCTACTGTCGTCGTTTAATCGCCCGCATTTATTTGTCGTCTTCAACATCACTGACGGAACCGTTTGACACTTCTGTCTCACATACGCAGAGACAGATGAGGAGACTGATACCTCGTATCTGTTAAATATAAAACTACAGCCAGCAGGCAGTTCGCCTTCTGCAGCCCTCAGCTCAGAGTTTACAGGAGCAAATCACACATGGCGCATAAAATAGTCTGTCTGTCTTCACCTTAAATAATCCCAAACTAACCAAAATAAAAAATAAAAACAGGCTCCATGGATATAAAGGACACAGAATCCAGCAGTGAGAATGAGGCTGCATGTTATCTGTACATCCCCAGGCGCATTAATGCAGAATTTATAGTTTGTTTGTTTTGTTTTTCGTTTAGCTTTTTTTTACTCTGCCAGGCGGCTTTCATCCAGTGTTTTCTTATTTCACTGAAACAGAATCTCGGTGTCCTGTTGTGCACAAAGAGCAGCAACTGCCCCTCCATCAACCTGTGGAGGTAAGGAGATGGAAACAAACAAACAAACAACAAAACGCTGTGCAAAGAGAAAGTGGTGCGAAGTGCTGACGGACAGACGGATGATGGAACAGACGGGACGGACTGGTGGGTTATTCCTTTAAGAAACACACGATTCAACAGCTTACACAGGAAAACTGTTTCAGTCGGCTTGAAGTCAACGTTAGTGACGACGTTTTCGTCAATTCAGTCGAGGCAGAGTTTGTGAAAATGAACAAAAGCGTGAGAAATAACACAAGGAAATGACAACGTTCGCCAAATGATCACCTTTCAGCCGCTCGGTTATAATTAATAGGACGACTTTGAGCGCTAAAAACAGTCTCAACAATGCCTGTCTGAACTTTTCCATGTGATTGAGTTTTATGTTCATGAGGCGCGGTGACTTCCCAGCCGCAAATGCATCCTGATCCTCCGGAAATCATTCTGGATTACTGTCAAAGTCACATTTTCTATCATTTGCTATTCATTTTCAATGGATCTGCTCAGCGCCGAGTCAGACTGACAGTCCGCATTACGGCGCAGGACAAATTTTCTCTTTCTTGTTTTCTGGTACGAGGAGACAGACGAAGATGTTCGCTCAGGATTTGGAGCTAAATATAATATGAAGAACTCCGTGGGACATTTGACAAGTTGAGACGTACTGTTTCTCTCCCAAATGCTGCTGTCACTGCGCTGTCACTGTTTACAGTATTACAGCTGCTTGTATCCTTCATATTGGCAGAGCACTGTCAGTATTACACGCAGCCTTACAAGTATATGTAAAACACAGGCAGCATGTTGTTGGTCACAGTTCCCCCACTATAGTTTATATGAAGGCCTTCTTTATAATCCCTCAGGATGACATGTTCCTACTTAGCCCGCCTTTTCAAACAGCTGCTGCCTTATTGTCCTGACATTTCCAGGGAATTAGTTATTATTCGGACGTGTTTATTGAGACTTATTGTCTGATCCTGTGTTATTAAACCCCCCCTCTATCTACTGGGAGTGTCGACTAGACTAGACTTTGCTAAAGTGCTTTTCCTTCCTCTCTGAAGTGAAATATGAATATTAAATCAATCTATGAGCGGACATCTAATACCAAAAAGGTTTTTTAAATTAAAATAAAAATAGAAGTGTTCTGTCTCTCTGTGATTTTTTAAAACATTAAGAAACATTTTGTAGAAAGAGGTGAAAACATGATATTAAGTCGTCAAGTAATTAAAAGTAATTATACAGAGAGTGGGAATAATCTGCCCTCATCGAGAAAGCCACCAGCAAAACAAGTATCATTACAAAAGTAAGACACAGATGGTGCCAAAAAGTGTTAACTCACAACTGTTCAACTGTGGCTTAACCTACTGTTTCTAGCAACAACAGAGGAAAAACCACCTCCCATCAAACAGCTTGTGAAACACCCTCGACGTCTGGAGTCTAGACTCTCAGAACGCCAGAGATACTTTTCCTTTGAACTCTTAAAGAACAAAAAAGTTAAAAGCAAAACAGGTGTAAACGGGGAGAAGGAGGGTGGGGGT
>NW_019525475.1:205000-209485 GCF_002814215.2 Seriola lalandi dorsalis | reverse complement strand
GGCGGCGGAGGATGAAGTGCTTTGTCAATACGGTCCGTCATGTGTGGGGAGAAACTTTCAGACTGTGGTCTCAATTAGAGCTGATTTAGTGAAAACCAGAAGGGAGGCTTATTGTGCCACTGAGAAAGGTCAGGAGGGATTTTTGACTAATGTTGATTTATCTTTGGCTTTCTGCCTTTCCTGATTAATTATGTTCAAGATGAACACACAGAGGGGGAGACTGAGGACGCTTCGCTCCGGCCTGAGCGTGGGTGTGAAAGTCAGTGAAACCCTCAGTTTTAGCATGTTTGGAAAGAGGGAGGGAAAGTTTAGGTCAGAAAAATGTGATTAACCCTTCTCCCCTCGTGAGTTACGACATATTGAGCTGCTGAAAATAAAAAATAAAAATACAGCAAGTACATCATGGTGGAACTGAGTCATAAAAAGTTAGATTTCAGAAAGAAAAGTGACAGTGGGCCACAAAAAAACTCTGTCCGTCAAGTTCCTGATACTTATTGCACCAAGTTACAGGAAATATGACCTTTGACTGTTCGGATATTAAATTGTCATCACTTCATCCTTTTAGACATTTGAGTTAAATTAAGTCTTAATTAGTGGATGAATTTGTGAGTTATGGCCAAAAACAGCAACGACCTTTGACCTTTGAACACCAAAAAATTAATAGATAGATAGATAGATAGATAGATAGATAGATAGATAGATAGATAGATAGATAGATGAAGTAAAGAAATTCACTCAAGAATGTGAGGTCACACTGACCTTTGACCTTTGACCACCAAAATCTAAATCAGTTCATCTTTGAGTCCAAATGATGTTTGTACCAAATTTAAAGGCGTCACCTCGAGGCGTTACTAAGACACGCCGTTCACGACAACGGGACGAAACACAATGCCTCCCGGCCCCGGCTGTCGCCGGCGGCGGCGGCAGAAAGAAAATTGTAAATGAAAAATCGGATATCATGCTGTTTAAATGTTCAAAAATAAAGTTGCAGCAGGGACAAAGAGGAGAGCACTACTCCCATGAAAAACTGCATATTTTCCTCTTGATTTTTCATGGGAGCGAGGATGAATAGGAGCTTCACATCTAAGTGCCTGAGTGGCCTCAGCCAATGTTAAGTGGCATTAAAAGATTGCTAAAGCAGCTTGGATCAAAGCCATTTAATACCTTGCGCTTAATTAAAAGCATTTTAAGATCAATTCTGTAAATGTTAGGCTACAAGTGCAAAGAGGGGGCTGACGTTGTCGTCTCCTCTTTGCTTTTTAATCTCGTTGCACCTCCAGCAAGAGGCAGTATGGTGTAGTCTGACTGATATCACCCCGGACGGCGAAGCTCGTCACTCTGTCAGCAAAACTTACCCAGCAGAGGAACGACATCATCATCATCATCATCGTCGTCGTCGTCACGACTCTTTTGATCCCTAAAATGTAACGTCAGTCGGACAAGAATCGGCTGTTAAATCAGGAGCTTTTCTTTGTTGCACAGCTCAATTCATCACCAAACTCTGAAAATGAAATTACTGCTGCCACCGCACCGAGCGACTGAAGAAGCAGTAAATCTCACATTTTTTACCTCGAGAGATGAAAAACTGTAAGATACATGATTCCTCCCCCCTCCTCATCCGGGTGGGGCAGGCCATGTTTTTCTACATATAGATGTTGATTCAGATCCTGACAACAACACTATGGAGCAGAAAACTACATTGAATGACGCAAAAGGATGTAATTCTCTGAAGATTTACTGCCCAAGATATAAAAAGGCGCAGCGGAGCAGAGGCCTGACCGCTCGCCACTCGGCGGGACGATGTTCCTCTCGATGAACCCTGAATGACCAGGAATGCAGACGTGCTGTATCTGTGCGTCTCCCTCTGATGGGTTGTATTCACGCTGAGAAGAAGTGAACGACTTGCAGCATCAGCGGCAATTCCCCCAACGCTCTCCCAGAATCCCTCGGGGGAATACAGGGTTTGTTTTTTGTTTTGTTTTTTTTAAAGCCAGAATGAAATCCACACTGTTGGTCCTCCTTTAGGAGTCCCCCGGCGTTTTCCAAAGAGGCTGCGTGATCTTTTGATATCCAGAACATTCCTGCAGGGCCCGTCTTCTAAAAAAGACAAAGACCACCGCCCACGTCCTCCAGGTCCGGTGTCACTCTTCCTGAGATCTCAAGTGTCAGTGTCGAGGGACGGATCAGCCACGACACCTTGATATCCATAGCCCTCATTACTTCAGCACGCATCTTGTCCACCCCTGGCATCTTCCCACTGTCAAGACCTCTGTAGTGACCACTGCCAAAGAGATGAGCGAGGACGCTCTGACAATATTTCCAGTCGGTTATCAGTCTTTCATCCGCCGATGTTGAGAGAAACCCGAACAACCGCAGTCTCGTCAACCTCTGACGAATCCCCTCGGAGGTTGCCCTTGAAGTAGATCCTGATAACTTCTCTAGACAAAGAGATCAATATGCGTCATTCAAAGTGTTTGAGCAGCATCTGAAACAACTTTAACCTGCAGCTTTCCTACGAGCTGCATCCCCCGAAAAAACCAACAATCCAATAACTTCCCCCTCAGCAGCTCGCCAGACGTCCTGAATTCAGAGAGCACTCAGGGTTTGACTTCTGTTTTCCCTCCACACACAGTCACCTCTGTCGCTTTGTATGAACACACAGGTGCAACACAAGTCATGGTCACAGGTTAATGCTATATGACTGGCAATAAATGAGGTAAGTGCGTGGTTCTTGATACGACAAGAGGAGTGGACCGGAGTGGACCGGAGTGGACCGGCCCCGACCTCACGATGAGTCGAGCAAAGAGTGAAAAACTTGAAAAAGCTCACCTGCGTTCTTTTCTTCTTGATTGGCAGTTGAAACTATTACAACCCCCTTGGATGTTTAAAGCTTCTTTTTTTTCCCGGCCTTCGAGAGTTGACACTAGAAACATCTATGAAAACTTTTTCCCTTCGGACTCGGTCCAATGAATGCATGGACCACATAACTACACCTCTAGCTCCAAGCAGCTGGACGAAATTGTATATTTGCCCCCCTCAACTCCTTAAAAGTTGGAGGGTCAACAGTATAAATCACAGAAACACACAATCGATACGGCGCATACACGATCTGTACCAAGAGATGTAACGGATCCATTTGTCACATCTTTCCTTCCCATTACTTATTCACAACCAAGAAAGATGTTTCTCCTTTTTCAAAAGGGACCAGTGTGTAGTTTTTACTGGCGTATGGTGGTGAGGCTGCAGATTGCAACCGACTTAATACTCCCCCCTCCCTTTACCCTTCCAGGAGTGTAGCAGGAGAACCTGCGGTGAGCTTCAGGTTTTCCAGTAACATTAAAAAAATAAAAAATAAAATAATATGTTTGTAGAAACATGGCGGGGCTCTGCGGAAGAGGACCCGCTCCCTCGATATGAAAGGATCACTCCAAGCTGAGAAGAAAACCCAACGATTCTTTGTTCCAGGTGATTACACACTAATGAAAACATAATTATGAATATTAGATTCTATTTCTGCCCCTAAATCCTACACACTGGTCCTTTAATGCGGTGGCTCAGTGACAAGCTGGTGGCGTACACTGTGGCAGGGGATGTCCATGGCCAGAACAGGGTAATTGCTCTGGTATCGGGGGGGACGGCACCAAATTGGAATGAGTCTTGGAGGCTGGAGCTACGTTGATTGAGAAGCAGCAGCAATGGCGAGAAAGGGGGGGAGGGGCAGACTTCCTCCGTGGGAGAGAGAGATAAGGAGGACACAGACAAAAAGACCAGAGAGACCCAGGCATCTATTAGAGGTGTGTGTGTGTGTGTGTGTGTGTGTGTGTGTGTGTGTGTGGGCTGCTGGCGGGGACACACAAGTAAGCAAAGGAGTCAGAAAAAGCGGCAGTTTCCTCTGTAATGAGCTGAATGAATGTAACATTCTGTAGTGGTAAGTCTAGTTTGGCCGCGGCGTGGGAGGCTTCTTCCTCCTCACCTTGGGCCCCGCTGTTGTTTCATCAAAGCTTAATGATCCTGCATGCTCCGTGACAAGCGCAGGGGTATATTAGCGACACCGTGCATTTCATTCAAGGCATCATTATAACGAATACGCTGCCACAGACCAATGTATTAGAAAGCATTTTGACGGTGGTGTAATTCTAAATCGAGAAAAAGCAATTGTTGGTGCAGCGTCTAAGCTCTCCAAGGATATCTCCACCGAGAACTGACTGTGTGTAATTAGTCCCGGTCGCATGTGAAGGACGGGGAAGTGCGTGTAACGCGGGGTTGAAGGAAGTCAAAGTGCACTGAGTGACCAGATGTCAAAATGAGCAGTAATAACCACTAAGTCTCAGAACAGTTTCTCCCGCCGTGGTCTGCTGTGAGGACTCTTTGTTGGCTCTAACACTTTGTGAATAGTGGCAGCTGTGTAACCGTTAAAAGGTAATTTCACATTTTTGTTCCTCCAGACGAAGCAGAATAAGAAGGGTTGCACACAGCTGCCCCCCC
>NW_019525475.1:202703-204958 GCF_002814215.2 Seriola lalandi dorsalis | reverse complement strand
GACCTCCAGATAATTAAAGGAAAGTGGGAGCTCGGGGTGATCTCTGGATCCTGATGCACAGCCATGGAGTTCACCATTCAAGCAGCACTTGTGATCTCCCCGGGCCTCCACTGGGGGACAGGAGAGGTCGTGACACCGCCCAGCTTGATCAAGGATTCCTCTGTCTTTCCATTCCCCAAAGTTTTCCTCTCTGGTGAGCTCTCTTGCCGTCGGCGGTCTCCGCTGCGTTGTGTACCGGCCTTTTGATGATACGAATTAAGATTATTTCGGGGGCCTTTTAATATAAAAGCAGCAATACAAGGTGGTGTGATAATTAATATCATGGCATTTTTCAGTCACAGATATCGAAAGTTCGGCGCTTTTCCAACTCTGCGAAGCTCAAGTAGGGACCACAGATGTCAGCGTCTCTGTGATGCATGGTAGCCAGCCTGTTTTCTTTATCAGCGCAGCATACTGTACACTTCGACTCGCTCCCAGCAACATACCTCCCCTGACTCTCAGATAAAACATGGGGTCTGTCACACAGACTTGCGCTGAGGCCCGGCAGGGGAGTCCTAATGATTGCAATAAAAAACAAATGCAAATGATTACCTTGGGGTTCCCTCTTGTGTGGAATCTGTCGCTCAGCCTCTGGCTGTCAGGATGGATCACTGCCATCGTCTGTGGACATGGAGTGTTAGGAAAATAAACACCAACTGGGCCAAAGCAGGCGGCAACAACGCAATAACAATAATACTATTATGTTTTACGTGGCAGCCTGACACCATTTTCGGTGAAGAATGATGGGTCACGGCTGAGCTGCCAATCCCAGCCATCAAATTAACCCTTTGTTCATTTGTAACTTTTGATATTGCAGTCAGACGACTGCTCCCATCATTAGTGTGGAAATCTTGATTCTCTTTTAACGCGTGTAACATTGTCAGTGTCCCGTGAAAACCACGTATCTCCAAAGAAGCATCCCTTCTCAAGCCAAGCTTTGTGTTCAGCCCTGAGGTTCTTGCATCGTGCGCTACGTTACACTTGTTTAACAGCTAAGCTCGTTTTCAGATTAAGATTTAACATACAAACCACCCGACCCGCTCACAAAATACGATGCATTGTCATATAATTAAAAATGCTGCATAATGAGTAAATCTTGTTGCTAATATTTCTGTATCATAACTTAAGTCCTTGGACTTTTACCTATAAAGGATTATTTGGTGTTTTATTATGGTAATGCTACTTGTACTCGAGTACTTCATTTGAATACTTCTGTATTTAGCTGAAGAAGAAGAAGAAGGACAACGTTCTCCATCCATGAAGGAACATTTAACCCTTCAGTTTATCTGACAAATCTGAAATCAGTAACGTGTGGAGATGATGGATGCTTGAAGACGGATGAAGATGGTTTTCACGTGACAAAGGTCAGTGCAGCTGAAATAACAGAACGAACTGCATTATCAAACTCTTAAGATTCATAGCACTGCACATAATTAATTAATGTTATTTTCTGATAAATATAGATATTGTTTTATTGTGAAAGTTGTCTAATTGTGTTCTCATAATGTCAAACATATAAGTTCGTATGATTATTAAGTATTATTAAGTTTGAATCTGTATAATTGCACGTACACCGCTGTTGACATTTGTTTTATAGAAGGTGCGTGCTGTAAATAAATGAGGACGTTATAATTGGTTTTCAGCTGCAGCACGAGCAAACTTATTCGAACTTTACTCTAACGTCTATAGAAGCTATGAATCTATTTCTGTTTTTATACATTTCTCTCCCAGGTCAGGCGGAGAAAGAAACAAAACGCAACCTCTTCATCCACTTTGTCGACTTGAGAATCATCAGCAGTAAAAAAAAAAAATGTTTTCACTGCAGGCAGAGAAAATGGAAATGTTGAATGGCCAGAGTTCAATTTGAAAATGTTTTGGCTCTAGTAGGTCATAACTAAAGAGTTGAGTCAACACAAAACGAGAGGCTCATATAAAAAGGATTTTATGAATTATTTCTCTAAAGTGTGTCAGCTTTTTGGATTTAAGGGACAGAAGAGGTCAAACCAAACAAAAGCACAGATGCACAGAACAGTACATCACTCTGTAATAAAGAAAATAAATAAAGTCATGGCTTCTGTGAAATTAGGCCTTGGGGGGGGAGGGGAGATGCGGTTGCTGGACTCGAGGGTAAAATCTGCCTCCAGTCCTCCGTCAACAGGTGAAATGAGACTTGTGGTTATAGCGATGTGAGATTAAGTTCGGGGGGGGGGGGGGGG
>NW_019525475.1:180455-202674 GCF_002814215.2 Seriola lalandi dorsalis | reverse complement strand
GGGGCAGAACGACTTCCTCTGCAGACAGATGGATCACGCATTGTCTCCGGTTCCTCGGTGTAAAGCCAGAGCTAATCCTCCGGGCGAGATGTACTGCATCTCCGGCTGCATTCCTCTGACAATAAGACAGTTTTGCGGTGAAGAAGCATCTATAACACTTAAACAACTTACACAGAGATTCACTGTACGTTGATTCAAGGTCACTGGGAGCCACCGTTGATGTTCGCACCAACCTATAAAATATAAAATAGTGGGATTACAAGCATGAGATCACATTACAGCAATGAAATACAAACATACCTGCAGCCGTATTGCTACAGCTGGAAATGCCTGCTTTTCTATTTCAGCTATTTTTATGGTGTGCTGTAGTTATTTGGTTGTTTGGGTCCTTCGGGGCTCAAGGTGCCTATCTGTCAAAACCATATAAACAACAATTTTATGATTGATTTGTCATGCGGTTATATAAGAAGCTGATATAAAGCTCACGCGCCGTGTCCTGGAAGACCTGAGGAAAAAAGGATCATATTGGAAATAATGAGGATTCATTTGTTGGATAAGGGGAAAACAATATCAGGAGGCTTTTGTTTTTTAGCCCATTTTGCTAATGATGTCTTCGTCTTTAGGAGTTCTCAGCAAATAGTAAATCTTAGAAACTTCTCTCTTTGAGCGCAAAGTAAAAAGCAAAGAAAAAGATATTTAACTCCCGATGCTTGGTCCGTATATTTTGGGAATGTATTTGGCGTCATGAATTATAGTAAATGACTACAATATCCACAGCGCACAGAGAATTACAATGAAACATAATGTCATTAGGGCCGCTCTCCAAGTTTCAGGTGGACTTAACTGTCGGCTGGAATGACTTTTCTAATGAAGTGAATTTGAATAATGTATTCGCGGACAGATCTGGAACGCTGATACGGTGATGATTAGGATATATGACTAAAGACCAGATGCGGCAAAGCACCTCTTGTGTGATGCATGACACTTTCACATGATTAATGGTGACTCGTGACGTTTGCGCTAGGTTACTCAAACAGAGAGTCGTCGTCGTCGCTGCGAGACGGCTCCTCTCACGGAGACGAGCTGGCGAAGACAAACTCCAGGCACATGCTGCTCTAAATTATTGTTGTTTTTTTGCTTACTGATAAACAATTGTGTTGATTTCTTGAGCATGTGGTTTCCTC
Source organism: Seriola lalandi dorsalis (assembly GCF_002814215.2). Classification (NCBI taxonomy): domain Eukaryota; kingdom Metazoa; phylum Chordata; class Actinopteri; order Carangiformes; family Carangidae; genus Seriola; species Seriola lalandi. Next base: position 201,490 of record NW_019525475.1, on the reverse strand, counting down.
ATTCAAGAAACATTAAGTATACATATGTATGTTTTCACAGACGTGTTGAATCAACAGAGGAGGAAACGCAGGCCGAGCCGGCGATGAACAATTCATGAGGCCGCAGAAAAGTCAAAGAAGAAAGTGAATGTTTTTGCTACAAATGCAACTTTTGTTGTTGTTGTTTTTGTTTTTAAAGACCCTGAAAAACCTTCACCTCTATTTCTATTTAGGCACTGTATGCACAAGAGCTCACACCTCAGTGGAAGAGGTTGCATCGACACTCAATATCTGAGATGCTCCAGCTGCTTAATCAGTTGTGAGAGAAAAGCAAGATATGGGCAGCACACAAATCAGGGTCCTTTCAGTGCTGATAATGTCCTTGAGGACTCTGTGGCGACTATAAACAGCAGGAGATTAACCCAACCCCCCCCACACACACACATACACACACTAACACACACACACACACTAACACTCACACACTAACACACACCCCCGCCCGGCCACCTGCAACGAGACGCTCCATACAGGCTTTCTAGTTCCTGTAATCTTCAGATGTGGATCACACCTCTAGCAACCAATTAACTAAGGGCATTACACTTGAACTTAGTGTTAAGTTGTATTTTCAGCTTTTCAAAAGTGTATATATACACACACACACACACACATGCACAAAAAATGGAGATCAATATGATTCGGCATTCGGTGAAGCACTTGTGTGACATCAGGAGGGTTTTTGTTTGTGTTACAGAGACACCTGCTGGTCTGGATCTGACGCTCTGCAACACTTCAGGAGAGGAAGCAGCTGAAAACTTTACACGGCGGCGAGAGAGTTGCGTCCTCGTTCGTCCACATCTTCATCAGAGCGTTGCGTTCGGTGCGAGTGCAGCTCACTTGTGCTTTTCTTTTTCCTCTCTCTCTCTGTCTCTGCAAACAAAGGCAGATGTGTGTAGATTGGGATTTAAGATTCTGATTTAATTAGCCCCGACTCTTGGGGCTGCCTCTAAGGTAGTTGCTCCTACATGCTGCAAAACTCATTATGGATGAATTAATGAAGTGGGACGTACACTTGGCATCATCCATGTGGCATGCACTGATGCATTATGTATTATTATTATTATTATTATTTTAAAGGCCTGAGCAAATCAAGTTTGTTTGTCGGGTGCATATCAGGGACAGCTGGGGGAGAGGCGTATTGATTGTAAAATCAAAATCACATCACATAACACTTGAGCGTTGTGTACCTTTCACGCCGCACGCTCCGTCACTTTATTCATACCCCCGGATTGTTTTATAAGATGCTCGTGTGCTGAGTGTGTTTGATATCGACTACAATGTGAGCGCCGCCGCCGCCGTCTAGTGTCTGCGTTACGTGAAGTAATGTTCACTTCAGATTCCATCCACTCAGCTGAGGAAGGTGCTTTTTTTCTTTCGATCGGACGCGGTTACATCGTTACAAGAATGAAAAGACTCAATGCGCTCGAGTCTCAAAGAGAAATACTTTACATTTGTAAAATCCCGGAACAAGTCGTTAACATTTATTTCAGCTTATTGAAGAAAAAGGTTTTTTTATTTTGTATTAATTGTTTGGACTCGACTGTTTAAAGCTGCACTAATGAAGGTTTTTATGTGAGTGACAGGCGACGCGAGGAAGTGCAGAGAATATCACCTGATTCTGCAGTTTTGACTCGAGTCTTTGTGAGTTTTACAGTTTTAATTCGCTCTCCCAGCTTCCCTCAACTTAGCTTTGGATTGTTTTCATTATCAATTCATTTGTCCAATATTTTCTAAATGACTTGGTAATCAATTAAGTCAGAAAAATGGTTTAAGCTGCTGTAATTCCCTGAAGACCCAAGGTGAAAATATTAAATTACTTTTTCCTTTTCACTGCCGCACAAGTCGAAGAAAAGCAGCAAATTCTCACAATTTCGGGGCGTTTTTGTTGGAAAGTGATTAATTGATGATCAGATCAGTTGCAGATCGTTTTCCTGTTGATCGATTCATGCATTGATCGACTGACTGTATGAGCTCTAGACTCAACAGTGCGTTGCATTCAGCAGCTGAAGAGCCAGTGAAGCTGAAAGGTGAGTGAATGATGGACTTAAACAAGGATCTAAGTGAAGGCTAATGTTTCTCAGGTCAGATGGATGTGTTAATGCTCGGGGCTTGTGCCAGAAAATATAATTAATTGTTGCTTTAAATACCTTTGATAAATACTACACGCAGTAAAAGCACGTGTACAGGTGTGTGTGTGTGTGTGTGTGTTGGGTGCACACGTGATAACATCATACTGAATCAGCTGCGTATGAGACCAGCACTGTGTGCACACGACACGAGCTCCAGCGCAGGTGATAAACTTCACCTCGGCATCATAAACATCCTCGCCTTGTTTATTGCATCTTATCCCACGGCGTGGTCGACAATGCATCATTAATTTAAGAACCTTTCTAATGAATGTGAAATGAAAGACTCTCGAGCAAGCAATTCCTCCGCACTTAACCACACGAGGGGAGACTGTAGTGGCTGTATTTTCAGAGTCCTTTTCTTCTACCTGAGTGCTTGTGAAACTAGTGAGCTCTGCCGTCCCGCTTTGCCGGCCTCTCATCTTTCACCCGTGACAGAAATTACATGATTCAGTGGTCCTGTGGACGAGCTGATGGACAGCCGGCTCTAAAATGTTAATAAACACACTGTTTTATATTGCAGCCTTTCATTTTTCACCAACAAATACAGCTTTAACCTTGTCTTGTGTGGTGTGTGCCCCCCCCCCCTCCCTTTCTGCTGCAGAGGTTATGGCTATACTGACATCTGCAATTCAATTCCCAACCACCCCCACCACCAACATCCCCCCCTCCCTTCCTCTTAAAAAAAGACATATGTGAATATAGTTGAGAATGAGATTCAAACACAGCGAGTTTTCGTCCTTGTCACTTCTGATCGCATCGTAACCAACGAGTATGAAGGGGAGTAAACGGACGGTTAATGATTTTCAGTGGCGCGCTTGACCTTCCAGATTACACTCGTGCTTGTCCTCAAGGAAACGCTCCAGCGCTGCCCGAGGCGAAGTCCACTGGGCGCAGCAGCAGCAGCAGCAGCAGCCGGCGGGACGCCAGACAAGTAATGCTCCAATAAAGAGCTTGTTTTCAGCACAGCTCAATGCACAGAGACGACGACGACAACAACAACAACAACAACAACAGAAAGAAAAGAATGGAGTGTATATGTTGACGTGTGCACACAAAGAAGCCCATCGATCGGCGGCATCTGCATCGATACTGGAGAGAGATTTGTCTGCAGGAATGCAAAAAATAAAAACTGCACAAGTGAATTCTTATGCTGAGTATTATCTCAAATAATCGACATTACACTAGATTTCGTTCAGCAGCTTGTTCGGATCGATGACTGATGTGCAGCCAGAGTTTCAATATCCTCTCCTCCAGCACATCAAATGACAAATTTGCAATGAATATTGTTATGGGTCTTTTCATGGTGTATTGACCTTTCACTATGATGGATGCTCGTAACTACTGCGATAAGACTTTGGGGGGGTGGGGGGGTGGAAGGTGGGAGGTGGAGAGGGAGGAGTCACAACTTTTCCTCTCTTAAGGTAAAAGCAGTTTTGACGAGAGGCGGCCTCCCTGTAGCACCAAGAGGAAGTATTGATCCGTCTTATAAAGCTCTCCAAACATATTACACTGCTTTTCTTTTTCTACTCTTTCAACACAATCGGATATTTCAGAGAGTAACACGAAACAAGGATATTTACAGTGAGTCTGCACCATATAATGGATTGTGTTTCAGAGGGAAAGGATCATCTCGAGGCCACCGGATCCATATTGTAATTTCTTAATGTACAGTGTAAGCATGAGGTCATTAACTCGCTGCACGGGTGGGTTTTGTAAAAGGGGGAGACGGCTGCACTGGGAGCCGCCTCACACAACCTGTTAGGAGACTGTGGCATCTAGTGGAAGTTGTGTGCGATTACACACAATACTCACAACACCACTGTGCTTTTTGTTGATGGAGACACTTTAAACTTTAAAACATCACGTGTCCAACAACCTGTTTAGAAAAAATAAGATCATGAACTTAAATTCAAATTTAGACTCAAATGCATGCTGGGATAATTAAATCAAAAAATAAAAATAATAATAATAATGCACACAATAATAAGAAATGCCAAGGTAAAAATATTAAATTACTTATTTTAACAGTGAAAATATTAAAATAATTACTGCAACACAAGTCGAACAAAAGCAGCAAATTCTCACAGTTTTGGGGCATTTTTGTTTGTAGATGATTAATTAATGATCAGAATAGTTGCAGGTCATTTTTCTGTTGATCGATTCATCAATTAATTGACCAATCGTATGAGCTCTATACTCAACAGTGTTGCATTTAGCAGCTAAAGAGCCAGAAGAATGTGAATGTGAAAGAATGAATGATTGAGGCTGAAAATATAATTAATTGCTGCTTTGAAAAATCTACATAAAAGTAAAATTAGTAAATGTTTGTGTATTACATGTTTGCAGCCACTAGGTGGAGCTCATCCTCCTTTCCCTCGTCTCATCCCTCCTGCAGAATGACCTGATTTGATCCAGGATTGTGTGTAATTTTCTAATCAGTGCTTGAATTAAAGAGCCCGCAACAGACACACCCACGCAAGGTGCCATCGTTCCCGCCGCTGATTAGACCTCAGGTTAACGAGGGGCAGAGTTCAGTCCGCACATGTCCAACACAGTCCAGAGAGGAGGTTCAATCAGGCAGAACGAGTTAAAACAAGCGTGTGAGTGAAGCAGGAGCTGTTTGGATTTTCTGAATTGATGCTAAATGCATGTTTATTGTGATGCTGCTCACACCACAACATCACGCCAGCAAAACCGGTTTCATTTAATAATCTCTCAATGTACATCTACAATGTAAAGTGTCTTGTGTAAAGGTAGAGGTGGACAGAGTTAGAGACTTACTTAGGTTAGTTTATGTATTCAACAGGGACAATAATACAATTTAACATTCAAAACGAATGTGTTGCACAAAGAGTTTACAGCCGTTGCTAATTCTCGACTCTCGTCCCTAGTTGGGCTTTTGCATGTATAAACAAAACAGAAACCGCAATTGATGATATCCTACAATTACCTAAAAAAAATATACAGCTGCTGAGTGTAAAAAGAGACAAACAACTCGTTTGCTTTTAGCAGCTTCACCTTTGTTGTAAAGGAATTTACATCTGGAGTTAATCTGGATTCAGTTGGTGATGTGTTCATGAGTTGACAGCTCTTTACGGAGACTTTTTATTTATTTATTTTTGTTTTACAGTACTTGAGTTACTGGAGTACTTGCTTTTAAAAGTATTCAAAAGTCTCTGAAACCATGTATTGAATGAACTGACTGTAGAACCTGACATGATGCCAAAAACACAATTAAATCAACAAAAGGAAGGGTGTTCCTTTTCATTTTTCTTTTCATTCAGGCGGTGATGGAGTTTGGTCGCGGTAAACACGGCAGACATTTAAAACTAAAGAAATCTTCCTTTATTTCTAAAACTTCAAACATGGACTTGAGATAAGGTCATGATGCTCTGGTGAAGACTCGGCGTAGGTGTTGACTGTGACTCTCCTGTGAGGAGACAGTGTATGGTATGTCACATTTTCAAAATAAAAGAAAATTCATTCCTTTGACTACTGAGTGCTTCATAGAAATGTAGAGGAGTCAAAAGTACAATATTTGTCTTTTAAGTTTAGTCAGTAAAAGTAAAATTTTCTAAAAAATAAGCATAATAAATTCTCAAGTAAAGTATAGATACTTGTGAGTGGAAATAAAGATACCAATGTTTTCTCTTTCGGCTCCTTTGATTGATTTCTTTTTCATCACTTTTAATTGGCTGTATAAGAAAAAGTGAAATGAACTGCCTGTAAATGATCAGAGACTTAATGAATGAAATCCTCCTCAGTGAGTCAGTATAGCGGAAGAGTACAGCATGTTGGTTTAAATAAGACGGATCTGATCAAACACGGTTTGCATAACAAGCTACATTTAAAAAAAAAACAAAAAAAAAACCCATCAGAGTTGAGCTTATTATGTCTGACATTTAAAATCAGCCTGAAAATGCAAATGAGGTTTTCTGAGTGGTTCGACGCCACAGTTCCAAATTTCCAATCAACAAGTACGTTTACAACGAAAAAGACGAGGACAGGACAGAGAGCAGAGCCGCTGGAACGCTAATTTCTGGTCAAAGTATGAACGAAAAATTATTTAAAAATAATCCACAGATGCCGGTTGAAGAGCTGCGTACAACAGCCTGTGCTAATGTGATGTGTATTTGTATACAGGGTAAATAAACAACTGTCGTATGTGAGAACGCTTAATGAGAACACAATACACTTATACAATAACCTTCTTGCAAAGGTTTTTGGTGAGATCACTTCCACTTGTATGTGTGCTATAATTAGCAGACATAGCTTAGCATAAAGAGTGGAAACAGGGGTAAAAACTAGCTTGACTCTATCCAATAAAATAATAATACAATCCACCTACCGTCACCTTTAAGGCTCGTTAATTAACACAATATCTCATTTCTCGGCTGGAAAGCAGTGACTGCACATAACTCCACATAAACACTATGACGTTGAATAAGCAAACAAAATATAATGTGTTAACGAGTGAACTTAAGAAGTTTCCATAGATAGATGCGTCGCTGCTACTCTGTCTCTCTCTATAGAGTTTGCTTGGTTACTGGAATGTTGGTTTTTCTTTATATTATAAATTGAATTATTAAATTAAGACACCTAATCTCTAGATCAGGCCAACGCCACGCCACAGGGTGCGAGACGCAGCCAGTGTGTCCACTCGAACCCGTTCTTCCGCCGCGACGCACACGCCACGCATCCGGTGTGTTCCCCCCAGCCTAAAGCCGACTCCGGCTCTTCTTCTTTAGAAAAAGCACATTAGCTTATATCCCAAAAATATCAAACTACTCTGCCATATCCCGCTGGATCACACGCAGTCTCGTTGAAACCGCCTCCACTTAGCTGTTTCCAGAGTTTACCGTTCATCCGTGCGGCCTCATGGATGTAGGATTCTGGTAAGACATTGGTCGGTTGAGCTGAAATTACCGGCGCTATAAAAATTAGCTGCGGCTTCTCAAATGGGAGTCTGAGTTTATCAGGTCTGTGTGTGTGTGTGTGTGTGTGGTCTCCTTGGAGATAAAGGGGGGAGGGGGGGCTCTTGTAATGGATACTCAGCCTTGAATGAGTTATTGGCTGTTTGTTATTCTCCGCTGAAAGAACCAATTTGAGGGTTACAGAGCAATTAGCTATTAATGCACAGTGCCTGAAAGACTGAGTGTGGAGACACCTAAGAGGGACCATCCAAGAGGCAAAAGCTCAACACGCAGCTCGCTAATACTAAAAATCTCCTTTTATGTTTCGGCCCAGCTGTAAAGTATCACCAGTGGATTAAACAGAGCGTAGAGTGGTGATTGCTTCATATTACCTTACTAATACAGTATATTACCCTTCCACTTAAAGAGCCACCATTAAAACTAAAGCCAGGTTACGTTCTGGCGCCATGGGGGGGATGTGGTGGTTTGAGTCAAGTTCCCATTAAAGTATTGGATCGAGTGTCATGATGAATATTCATAAATTGCTTTAATGAAGACTTCACATTGATTAAGCTTTTTCTAATGGGCTGTATCATAGTGAATGCCAGAATATAATTGGATTACGGTGACTTTGGGAAGTACTTTGAGACAGTGCCCACATTGGAAATGAAGATGTGCAGCCTGCTAACGGCATAATTGACAAGGATGAAGATGGATGGATCCGGGCGACTCCCAAGCTCTTCCTGCCCAAAGCAGAGGAGCCTACAGCTGTGCGCCGAGCACACCGAGGATAAGATTTAATTAGCTTCAAAGGCCCTTTTCTTTTTTTCTTTTTAAATCTGTTCCTGTCTAGATTCAGTAGAAAACATTTTTTGCCCCGTTTTGGTTTCAGGGCAGATGTAAGTGGCACCATTTTTAGATACAATTCCTGGGCATCACAAAAGAAGCTAAACTCCAGAGGTCTCTTAAGTTGGCTCAGAGAAGATCCTACTACTGTCAGGGGGTTTCTTTATGTCTTCTCATACAGTTTCTGAGCCGGAGAGTTAAGCTCAAAGGACTTTCTGCTCAACTTTCCAATTGAGGTCGTGTCATCTTCTCATGTCAATTTATTTGCTCACTTCAAAATTGTATGAACAGTTTGTGTGATTAATTAAACCAGCGCGTTCCTCACGTCTCCTTTTCACAGCGGCGGAGCATTAGCTAGTGTCAGAAATCCTCCCTGTTCAGATTTCAAAAAACGTCTGTAGGCTAAGCTCGTTATGATTTAAGAGCCCCTCTGTGTATTCTACATATATAAAGCGCATCACTGGACCACATTATGCAAATCCTCCCTTTCTTAATCAACTCTATGTTCCATTGAGATCTGAAAGCCCCATATTACTCCTTTAGCGGTGTGTGTTTTAACCGGCTGGCTAGCATCACTGTGAGATCGCCGCTGTCGTACATAAAACAGCTTCCTGCCATGCATCTATGGGCCGGGCTTTCTTGTTATGTTATCACTACGGGAGAGGCGGGAACAACAGCTGCAACATGTGGCTGTGGAATTGTGCACTAATGAATGAGGTGATAGGCAAGCTGCAGAAGCAAAGCTGACGTCTCCTGGGTCCGATTAAACTGTTGGTTTAATAAGCTTTTAGGCAGATCCACAGAAGTGTGTCCCCGGCGCTCGTCGTTGTTTAGATAAATACTCGATTCACACGAAGGTTTTTAGGTGGATTTCTTTTCCTTTTCCTGTGAAAATTAACGCTGAAACACACGGCCCTCGTTTACGTTTTCACAGATCTGAGGTGAATATTATGAATCTGTAATGGATGTCATCTCTTTCCTGTTGCTTTCTAATGCTTTATACACCACGTACATAACAGGAAAAAAGCTGGAAAATGCACAAATAAAAAACCTGGTGTCACCCTCCCTGTGCAATCAGCTACAGAACCTCTTTGCTTCTCCTCGCGTGTCATCATGGGCTCCTCCCTTTCTAACTGTTTGCTGAGTTACACTAAGCCTGTACACTCAGAGTCTTAGAGAAGCTTTAGTCGGTGACAGCGTTGGGAGAACTTTCCCACCTTGCGTCGAATGGGAACATTATGAGATCCTCCGACACCATCACTCCCAAAAGCCACATGTATAAACATGCGTTTTTGAAGGGTGAAACAGGTAGTTATGAACATTTATATAACAGGCTGCCGTGGGAAAGTGTGTGCGTCATAAGGCAGACAGCTCTTAAGGAAGGAGCAGTGTTGTTTTTTTAGTGATGCAAGATCTATTCACCGTTCTGCTTTAAAAGATTCCAAATGCTTGTATTTATTTTGCATGTGGTGGTTGATCACGTGCAGGTGAGTATAATCTTATAATGTAGTGAGATATAACTCTTTTCTCCATCTGGATTTTTCAGCTGAAGCTGTTTTATTTGACAAAAACAAACAATAAGTGAGTGCTGCAGGAATGAGTCCTAAAAACCAGGAAATGAGTTGCATTTTTAGCACTTCCTGTTCTGGAGATGACTGAAATAACATCTGTGTTTAACACAAGCATTTTGTTTCTACGATATAAAATGCGTCAGTAAATACCCCGGGCCTGATTTCTGTAAGTTTAGCGGTTGCTAACAAGTCGCTAAATGAGACTACAGAGGTTGTCGGGGACGTCATCAGCCACCATCACCAGTCCACCTTTACAGCCCCGTCGTATTTACACTCGCAGTCTTACAAACTTGTTACTAACTTCGTAAAGAGGAAAGGCTTCTGTGGGAGAGGTCGGAGCTACATCAAACTACAAGTTGGAAGTTTAGTGGTGACGTTTCACCACAGTGTCACGCATCACACCGAATGATAGCATCTTTGCATAGATAACAATTTTAGCATCTTAATTATATTTCAGATTCAAAAAAAGGGACATTTATTACTGACAAATGTGGTTTATACTAAATAAATATGAATATTTTGATGCAGTTTTGTATTTTTCTATAGAACAAGTACATATAATCATTTTTTACTAGTATTTCCGAATGAAATTTAACATGAAGAGCTGAAGACTAGATCTTAATTTAGCATCCAGTTTGTTTTTGCATGTTCAAACTGCAGTACTGCAGTTACCTGAGCCAGCCAGAAGATGGCAGTCACCACAGCTGCTGCTGCTAAAATGGAGTCATGCTGCCTTATTGATTGCCTCATATTCATTGATTTGTTTACCTGCAACAGACAGGTACTCTATCAAACTGTTATTAGAGGCTTCATGAAAACACATTCGTTTGGAAGTGTGAGCTAAGCTCCTCTTGTATTTGCTATCAACGGCCGAGTACACAATCAATCACTGCTCTGAGAAACCTTGAGTGTCATGATGCCACTAGAAAAACAAATAACATCTGCCAGGAGTTATAACAGTGAATATAAGTTACTTTTCCAGCGAGCCAGATCCGCTCTGTCCAAACGAGTTCCTCTGTGGAGAATCCTATCACACACTCTGCTCATTTCACAGAATAAATCCAGATCAGGGTAATTAAGCGCTCATCCAGTGTGGCGAGAGCAAGTTCAGTCAAACAAACTGCCTCCGGTTGCCGCCACGTGCTTCAACTGCACGGTCACTCTGCGTGATGGAGAAAAGGCTGAAGGTGCACTAACCGCCACTCTCAGTCATCAAAAGTTGCAGCCACACAAAGACACAGGGAGAAAAGAAGAAAAAAATAACATGAGAAATGTGTGACAACTGCTGCAGCTGCTTCACATCCTCCGGCAGGATCCCTCCGGGCCGCAGAGGGTCATAAACCAGGGAGGTCACGACTCAGATGTGTCGTCTTTTAAAAGCAGAGAGGGAGAACACACAGCACTTCTGAACCATGACCTCGTGCCTGTAGTGGCTTCTGAGCTCGTTCCTGTATCACCCCAGCACATAATCTCTCTCCACGCCTGAAACCACGGACGGATTACTGAGGGCCGACATGGACGCAGGCTCCCGGGGCCCCAGAGGTGAACTGACTGTTAATATTTCTTGTTGGAACGCCATAACGCTTACAAAGAGATGCAGCATAGATGAGCTTGTACATGAAAGGTTATTTGTGCAGCGTTTCTACGAACCAGGACGTTTATTTTCAGACGTGCAGGTATTCCAGATGTGACCTCCGCGACAGGGCGGAGCCTCCTGCAGTGAGGAGCGTGATCCAGACCAAACTAGCTTCTGAGTAGAAAGTTCGCTAACGTGCTAGCTAGTGATGTAACTCAGTGGAAAAAGCTGTAGCTACCCCCCCCCCCCGCAAAAATGGTGCTCTAATGAAAAATGGCCGCAGCAGCAAATAAGCTTCTTTATTAGAACAACAATGCAATTTTGGCAAAGATATGCATGATTATAATGGAGGAATGGGGCAGAGGTCAGTGATCTCTCAAGGTCACCAGAGGTCAGATATAAATGGCCTCCATGTTTGGGGTATGTAGATTATTTCCTGAAACTTTTGTGCTTTAAATGCAGAATTGTTTTGCCTATCTGCCCCACCCTTCCTTCAGTGTGCGATGTGCCTGAAACAGTTTGTCCGAGTGACACTGAACGTCGACTTGTTTGATTGTCTGCTGAAGTCTCTTCAGACTAAATAAGAAAGCGGCAAATCATTTCTGTGCATTCTCAACGCGGATCAATATCTCGCCAACCGACGCCAATACAAGTTTAACCTCTGCTGAGAAATGACGTGCCGCGCGGTACAGCTGTGAGATATGAAATTCTTTTAACACCACGCAGGGCGGAAACATGGACGCCGCTCCTCACCGTGAAACATATTGGAAAGATGTCAGAGCACAGACCTTCTTTTGAAACAGTTATTCACACAAATTACCCGACAAATACAGTCTGGAGAAAAAAACACGTAAGTAGCAACCTTGCTTCCATTATCACACCAGGTCTCCGAAACATCTTTCATGTGCTGCCACCGGAGCAAGTTAAATAAGGGATAAATTCTCCCAGTCACTCGCTCTCTGTTAAAGAGTCATTTGAAAGGCTTTTTGTCATTTATGTTCTTTTTCAAGGGGACGAGGCAGCCTTTGTTTTCACCCCCCCCCCCTTTCTGTAGTATTTTGCTAACTTCTGATGGATGTGAAAGAGTGAATGAGGCAATCAGTGTCCCTTAAAGAGGGGGGGGGGGGGGGCACCTGCACAAGTGCACATGCAATATTAATCCAATCTGTGGAGGTGGCTCGGCTTCCAGGCCAGCTCCTCCCGGGGGGACTTCTCCGTTACCTCTCCCGGCTTATCTCCCATTCCTCGATGCTCCATAAGAATAAAAACCCTCGGCCCAACTCAAAAGTTACGGCGGTTTACTTTTGACTCCTTCCTTTCTTCCTCTCTTGAAGATTTTTTCCTCTATTATTGATCAGTGAGGCTGGAGCTGCTTTAACAATGCATCATGAATAAATTGCATTTCATCAGCAGCAGGGAAAAAGAATAAAACTACAACGATGTCTCCATTATGTTGATACCGAAAGTGAATCTTGGCGGACAGGAAAAATAACTCATGTTGCATGTGAAATGATTTTTGTTTTAAATCTTAATGTGAGTGCCACTAACTTATCTTTTTACAAGTGGTATTTATCAGGGCGGAAAAGATATTATTAAAGTGGCAGTTTATCAAAGTGTCACGCAAAGAGAAAAATAAAAACACTATGTATTACACCTTGAATGTTTCTTCTAATTAAAGCTCCGGTAGAATGTCAAGGATAATCCTGAAGAATTTAGTTAATTCATTATTCTCATTATGTGATTTTGCTCTTTAACTCTGCACTGCGATAACTCGTGATTAAAACGGCAATTAAGCAGTTGTATAAGAAAGTTACAGCCTTATATTTATAGCTACTGAAAATTGTCTTTTTAAATGAAAAGTGTCAAGTTACAGTCTTTACGAATGCAGACTGTGAGTGTGCAGCCTGACAGGAAAAATTAAAGTGAAATGAATTTTTGAAGGCTGATACCAGGATGTTTGTAATGAAGCTTCAATTTTATGCTGCAACACACCGTCTTTGAATTCGACATTGGACCATGAAACTACACTTGAACTTTTAGTGGTTCTCCAAGGAAAATCTTTACTGCACCTATAGAGTTACTTCTATAAAGGATGCTCTGGGACAGAGAAGAAGTTAATAATTAATTTATAGCAGAAAACATTGAAAGGTGTTGATTTTATGGTCATTAATGATTGATTGTCTATTGATGTTTTTGGAGCAAAGAGGAGAAACATCTGCCAAAGCTGCACTGGATAACTGCTACAAAGGCAGACAGCAGAGGAGGTTTTGAAGTTATCAACTGCAATAGATGGAGAGGTTGTAATGCTTTCATTTTCCCTGTAAGGCTGCACAGCCTTGGCAAAGAACCTCCATTATACCTAGAAAATGTAGATACTCCTCTCTCCCTTTGTGTAATCCTCAGGGAAAGCACAAAAATATTGTGTTGTGTTTGTGTGTTTTTCTATTAATGATCAAAAATATACTTAACTCAAATATACTAATACTTATATAACTTAATCTACAAGTCAACTAATTAAATATTATTATTAAATATAGCTTACCGTTACCAAATCAAATCACCAGTTAAAAGTTTACATGGCTAACACTCTGTTAAGTGAGTCACTGTTAGCAGGTTGAGTTAAGTAAGCATTTAGCTTAAGCAAACATTAGCTGTAGATATCTTTGTTCTCATTCTATGTTATGTCAAATATTTAAAAAATCAATCAATCAATCAAGGAAATTAAAAAAACAAAGATGTCAAAGTTGATATCTTTCAATTTCAGAACACATCTAGCAAAAAAGAAAATTTAGTTTTAGCAAAGGTTAGCTGTGGCTAACCAGTTACCCAGCTAGCTTAAATGCAACAGTGTGTGTTGTTGCAGCCTGGGCAGCAAAACACAACCAAAACAGCATTTAAATATACTAAATATTTTAAGTACTCATTACACAAATTCTTAATTTTAGAATAAAATATGTTATATGATTGAATTGTTATTGATGCATTATTGTGTGAACGTCACTTTAATGTTGCGGCTGCTGAATGTGGGACTAATTTGAACTACTTTATATGTTTAATAATACATCTTTTTTATGTTTTAATAATCTGAATCTACAAAGTTACTAAAACTGTGAAATAAATATACAGGAATGAAAGGTATAATATTTCCCACTAAGTAAGAAAATGGAATTAATCAACATCAACATGAGACACCTATAGATCAAAATGGGAAACTTGAATCTACACTCAACATTTTATATGAAAACTGTCACACACATTAGTATTGGAAGTATTACAAATGTTTTATTTTATTAGGTGACAGCACTGATTTTAAAATACGAGTTAATTCTTAAGAACTTGCAGAAGCTGTCAAGGCTGATTAATTGGATTTAAAACAGCTCTAACACTTCGATACTTCATCATACATTCTTGTTAGTTAGGGAAAATTCACCGCAGACGTGTTTGCAGAGCGATACGGACAGATGATTAGCTGCCATCTGGCCGTACATTAACAACTCAATTTCTGTTGTGACATGCTGAAATCGGGAACAAAATGCTTGAAAACCAAAACTTCTTTGTAGCGTGGACTGGCCGAGGATAATTGAATGCACGCAGGGTTCGGTCTCTGGGCGTGAAACTACAAGACATGGCAGGAGAAAATTAACAGCTCTTGTCCACAAGGCCTCTTTAGAGCGACTGTATCCCAGTAGCACAGGAACACTCTCAAGTTGCACTATCAACAGTTTTAAATATTTAATCACGTCTGTCACAGGATCTCACTTTTGACATTGACGTCAACCTCTACACGATGGGCTGCCAAGTGTTTCCATTACACGGCCTCTCGCGCTCCAAGCGCCGACAGCTCTTTCTCAAGGACCTCAATTCACAGATCAAATAGTCTCCAGCTCAGTCATAGCAGAGTGTAAATAAGAGCCCCAATACTGTAGTCCCCTGACTAATTTATCACTTTCGCAGGGATGATCATAGGCGGGAAAGGTCAGGAAGTATGACTACAGCACTGTAAGGACGCCTGGAGACGAGGCTTACGAGTTTTCGGAGGGTTTTCTCGCCTGGTCGTCACCTGGGCGACCGGCTTGGTGACAAACTTCACACTGAGCATCGGGGACTCTGGGGCCGATCCCGGTGGCAGCCTGCACTGTAAATAGGCATGCTTTTCTCCCATGTGTCCTTGTTCCTGAGAAGAAAATAAAAAATAAATCTAAAGGTTGCAACACGATCAGCAATCCACCAAATACTGTGAAACTGTAAGTTTCAGGAAAGCTCTCTGGAAGGCATGGCAGCATTAAAAACACAAGGCTCCCTGGAGTTAACCTGTTTGCAATGCTTTCTCATTTTTTCCCTTTAAAGCATATGAAAGTGATAAACATTCATTTCTGAATTCGTGAACATTTGTTTGGCCTATTTTCTCCTTGCCATTATTTTCTAAGCTTATCATGTTTTATTCATTGGGTTGGATTTTGATTTCAATAATCCTATTGTTTTGCTCCAAAAAGTAATCTACATTGCAAATGAGGAATCCGGTACGCTCATTTTTCCTGCATTTGACAGTCCTGCCAACCCTGTCCCTCGTATATGGCGGTGCTTAATTCCTGATCATTTTTTAATTACAACTCGAGCAGTTCAATATCACAGCCTGATTAAAATGTTATAGGACCTGGGTTGAGCAATCATTACAGATTGGCTGGCCAGAATGTGCAGAGTAAATTATTTTATTTGAGGAACATAATTACATCTACAAAACGCATCACTGTGAATGATTTAACAGCACCTATCGTTCTAGAGGGGAGGTTTAATGGGTCATTTTAGCAAGCCCTACTGGACATTATATTGACTTGGAATGAGTTAGGATCCTCGTCTAGATTCAGCAGGAGCGCTGCTTGTGTCTGCTGCTGTGGGAAAAGCCGTGCAACAAATTTATGAAATAAAAAAAAAAAAGAAAAGAAAGAAGCAAACTGAAATTTATATGCAAAAGAACCGCTGATATTTTTCATGGATTTATAGCCTGCAGTTTATGTTTAATGTGTTCATTCCATGATCCTAAAGCTCGTAGGATATATCTCATCATATATTTTGCACTCTGAAACATCTTTTGTTGTTTTCTGCAGTTTTATCTCTGTATCTATATAGTTACATCTCAAGTTAGCCAGTAAGGGGTATGAGAAGCAAGTTAAAGGTGCTATGTGGAGTATTTCTCCCTGTGTGTATCCAGATCTGTGCTGACCTAAAATCTGACATAAAGAATCTGACATAAAGACGTGTCCATAAAGAAAGTGTGTGACATCACAACCAATCACGGTCCAGTATGCACCTTAAACAAGTGTGACGTAAGAAACTCGAACTCGAAAATGTAAATTAAAGCACGTTTTTCCCGTTCACTACTGTTACGTGAATATTAGGAGCACAACAAGATAAACGGCTGATGGTGTCGATTCTCCGGTCGGGTACCGTTAAAGCGAGGAAGAGGGCGCAACAAGATGACGTAATTACAAGATCAAGCAACTGTAAAACCTCAAATGGTTTAAAAAAATAAATAAAATACAGAAACATAATGGAGGTATAGAGCTTTTTTGTTTAAAAAATAAAAGCAGAGTAGCTATTTTTATGTGGCAGGGACCTTTAAATCAGTCATATTCATGTTTGCTAGCTTGCAGCGCTACGTTTTCCGGTGCGTTGCTGCCGCCAACTGTCAGTCAGTGGAATTGCAGGTAAGTGGCGGTAGGAACGGGATCATCTGTGCAACACAACAAAAAAAATAAAAATGGGATCCACTTGTGAGGACGTTGCCCAACAGCGCCACCGGTGGTCAAACACTGTACAGGTTGCCTTTAAGTCAAAGAAACAAAACTGCTTTAAATCCTCACGTACCTCTGGGATTTACATATTATGAGCTTATGTTTTCTACTCTGAGGAGGAGCAGTGAATCCAACAATTGATTGTGGTTTCCATTCAGGAAAATTGGACGCTTTTGCTTTAGGTAGTTTGCTTTCGTAAGCGCCTTTCAATAGAGAACTTTACCTGTTTAATTTCTGCACAGAGTAATGAAGGCCAAAACATTTTTGTGTGCAACAAAACGGATTATTCGACTGATTGAAATAAAATTATACCTTTTAAAAACCAATTTGATTACTTGTGCAGTCCATAACATTTCATTGAGCTCATACGACTGATGAGCAGAAACCACACTGTGAAATTAGCGTAGGAAATGTTACCGCAGCAGAACAGTCCATTGCAAATGTCAGCTTTTAATATACTATGTATTTCCAAACAGGACACCCATGTAAAATGTCCTGACATTTATTCAGTTTAATGACATGAGGGATGAAAAAGAGGAGATGGTGTTGATGTTTGGACTTATCATATTATGAAGGCATAACAATCTATATTCCCGCTTGCCAATTTTTTATTTATTTTTTAATCTCTGTGGTTCCACAAAACTGGAGCACACAACAAAAGCAGTGGCAACATGTACGTACACCATCAAAAACAGAGACGAGAGGAGCCGCTTTGATCTCACTTTCTGGCTCTGCACCTTGAATCGTGAAGAGTTGAAGGGTGAAAGAAAAATAAAGAAAAAAAAAGGAGCCTCTCTTTTAGATAAACACCACTTACTGTCAAATCTTTCGAAACGCCCCCAGAACGAGACCTCCGACTGCTTTAAATGTATACGCTTTTCCTCAGTTAAGGTCGTCATACAGTGTGTGAACCTACGGCATCGCAGCAGAGTATCTGTATCTGCATACGACCTTGGTTCCCACGGTTGTTTGCCAACTCTCGAGCAGACATGCAGGTATGACTTTACGAGTTACTGCGGCGTGTCTGCACCAGTTTGCACTAAAAACAAGTTTGTCTTTCTTTGTGTACTCGTGTACGTGGAAGATTAAGTCACGTCTTTAAAAGAGCATGAAGGGATGCAGCAACTGAAGCAATCTTTTGTAAACCAAACTGTGTGTGAATCATGGATGCACACGGAAGAGTGGGAAATGTACAAAGGGAACATTTTAATCCAGCCAAACAGCATTACTACCACCTAGAAAGTTCTTATATTCTTGTTGTTGGTCCTGCATCTTGTAAATAAGACATTGGTATTCAAATAAGTCTTTCCTGCTTATAAAGCCAAGGAGTCAGTCAGCACAGGCTTCAGCCATCTTCAGATATTTTCACACAAGACATAGTAAGGGGAACAGGCCTCTCTGGACAGCTGTCACAATAGTAACGGAGAAAGTGCAGCTCTGAAATAGCTCCTATTGATCGCTTGTCACCCTTTAATGACGGCCCGAGTTCACGGCGGCTAACCTGAGGGAAGACAATGAGTCGGTTTTAAAGAGCCAATCCTCAGAAACCAGCAGAAATATTGTACCAAACGCAGTATTTCTAATCTGTATTTACAAGCTTTACAATTAAAAGAACTTGGCCCCTTGGTAACTCGTCAGGTTCCTGACAAAAGCTTACGCTGCCGTAGTGATTTCAAAAAGCCAGAGGTTGTGACATTGACTTTGAAAAAGCGTGTTCTTGAAAAGCTTTTGAATTTGAAGTGTTTTCGAGAGTGTATTAATGCAATTAAGCGGCACTATTTATCGGAGATGTTATGAAAGTTGCTGTGATTGTGTTTGATGTCTCGCTTTGAAGCTTCTTTAAAGCTTCTGTACTGGGGCTGAAATATGGAGCTAAAAACAAAAATCCAAAGCATGTGATCGTCTTGGTGGATGCATGAGGCACAAGCTTCAGCTCTTGTGGGGAAAAGGTATTTCAAGTCGCATTCTGGTTGGAAAAACATGAGTTAAACCGTCTTTTTTACAGTGACTGAAACATCCAACCTGAAGCAAAGCAAACAGCCAACAGTATTTTCAAAAAATGTCTTTCTTAAACTCAAGGACGCCGCACAAAACCGTAACTCACGAGTGGACGATACATACTGTACAGAGAGTGCTTTAACAACTCAGCCATGAGGAAACTGAAAGAAGACGTCTTAAGATCATCAGTGCAGGGGTTTCAAAGAATTTCCACACTCATTCACAACAACGCGTCACATTGTAAGTTGTAGTTCATTTCAAAAGGCTGCTGAAGTAAAACTAGGTTGTGTGTATTGAGTGGTAATGATAATTTAACACGTGCTTTGTCCATCACTTTGAAAATATTGGATTCTGTTAATGAGAATTTTCTTATAACAGCAAATGACCTTTTTTTTTTTTTCCTCCATCCTCATCAAATATTAACCCAGCATCCCTGCCAATAACCCTGATGAAAGTCTGTAGTAAATTGGCATGGCAACCAAGGAAAACTCTAAGCTAACCAGGTTGATATTGACATTGCGTCTGCCAAACGTTGGCACTGCAATCAGCCCAGGCTGAGAAACCTTGATCAAAAATGACATCAAATCAAGAAATCTAATTTTCAGTCCTTCAAGTTCCGACGTTGGCCGTGAGTGAAAGAGCATATAATAAAAAGAGCAGCAAAGAAAATGTTCAAATGGATTTCTGAATGGCGCACCTTTAGGTTACAAGAGAAATTATACTAATTTATTATAGCGGGGGTTATTATTTTAAAGTTACTTGAGTCTAATTGGAAAGAGGAAGTGGATTCGATGAGAAATATTCTGCAGCGAGAGGAAAACGTTTTTTTCCTCCCTTCTGTTCACATTTGTTGTCCTCCAGAGAAAAGACATTACGTGTCCAGACGAGAACACACACAGAGGACTTCTATCTAGCTGTTCCGTAACACAGTGTCTGAGAGTGGCCACAAAGGCCTGTGATCACAGAGACGCTCGCGCAAATGTTCGTTCTTGTTTAATATGACCACGCTGTGAGCACAGCAAACGCCATTATGAGCAGTAAACCAACATGAGGCCTGACAATCTTTAAAGGGAATCTGATTGATTTTTCTCAGGAATAAGCTATTATCTACAATCAGCTGTTCTTCAGACGGGAGAGGTCCCTGCGAGGAGGACGCAACAAAACAAATGGCGAGATGTGGTCAGTCGTTACAAACGAGCTTCGGGTCTTATTTTTTGACAGACAGCAGGCGGCGGAGGAAGGGCGCGTCAAAGGGAGAACAAAGAGGCGATTTGCAGGCTCGTCTTCCAGACTTCACGATCCCGGATTCACCTGTGAGCGGCAGGTAAGTTTCATCACGTGACAACATACATAAAACAAATAGTGCATTTTTCGTGCGTTTGAAGCGTGACACGTGTTCGTGCAGTCAGACACCCTGTCGACATTTAAGATGATTGAAACTTTCCTCTGTGATTTCATGTGGTTACTCAACCATCAGTCATGCCGCTATAAGTCTAGACTGCCGGGTGGAACTCCCATGATGCACTGAGCACTCTCCCCGTGCATTTATAATCATACTACTTGTATGTCATTAACTTCTCTCTCTCTCTCTCCCCTTCTCCTTCCTCTTCTACCTCCCTCCCCCATTTCTCTCCCTCTCAACCCAGCTGGTCGAGGCAGGTACTCGCTGATTGTGGGAACTGTTGGGTTTCTCTTTATAATATCATTAAGTCTCGCCTTACTTTGTAAAGTGACTTGAGGTGATGTATGCTACCATTTGAAGTGAAACATCACGGTGTATATTTGGGAAGGTTTCGAAGTTCTCCAGGGATTTTGGGGGGCTGCAAGAAGTCCTGGACCCAAGAAGGTGTGGCGTGTTCATCAATCAGTCGGGTCCAGAATAATCTCAGTAACTTTCCTACAGAAATGCCAAGACTTTACGTACGAATATCTTTTAAAATCCTGCTAAATCTCCCGTGTTCTCCTCGTTCAAAAATCCACCTCTGGTGCTGCAGTTCTCTCCACATACGCTTCCATTTCACGGCCAGTTAAAGATAATATGAAAAAACTATTATATACACACACACACAGCAATCTCAGTGTTCCTTTTCCTTTGCTTTGTATTTTTATATCAAGAAACCTCAAAGCTTATGTGATTATCAAGTTCAGGTAGAAATGCATACACCCCCCCC
>NW_019525475.1:162599-180418 GCF_002814215.2 Seriola lalandi dorsalis | reverse complement strand
CACCACCACAACTGTTTTCATTTTTACTGCCTGAGTGAGAGGAATATTTTCTCTCTGCTCCGCATCCTGGCGAAGGCTCGGTGCGAGGGGGGGAGGGGATAAAAGCAGCTGAGGTCGTGAAGTTGTGAACATAAATGCTGCATTCAATTTACCACGTGAAATCAAACACTGTCAGGCCTTTACAGCAGACGTGGAACATGTGGTTAATGAACTACATTATATGGGTATTGAAGTTGGTTAATGCCCCGAGGAGCGGAGAGAGGCTTTCGCTTCCCATCCGAGGCGTGATGGATTATTTGGATCGTCCGGGGTCTTGAAGACGAGCGATCTCCTCTGTGATGTCACGACTCGATAACAGTGCGTCGACGGGACGGGGACGGGGGGGGCATTTCGTTTACATTGCTGCATTTTTGTTTTTGAACAACGAAGCGGTCGCCCATCTGTGCTGTTCCCCCCCTCGGGACTAAGAGAATCTTTGAATTTTGCACACACCTGTTTACCACGCGCACACCTGGTCTGAACAAGTTAATCAGTGCCAAAAGCTGCCGCGGGGCTAGTAAACACGTGAAACTGCTGTCATGTACTCTTCATTAGCGCACACCAGTGGGGGGTTTTTTTGCACCCGCTCGTGACAGTGAACTGAACGCAGTGTGTTGTTTCCATAGTTAAAAAATTTGTTTTGTTTTGTTTTTTTTCTCTCCTGTTTATCTGTCGCGTCTCCGGAGGGAGCCGAGGAATACTTAAGACTCCAACCTTTAACACGACTGTAAACAGTGTGTGACTTGCAGCTTGAGCTCTGGGACTCATTACGCCGAACTCGCTGCCACAGAGCCAGACATTCAAAAAGCACCGGCACACATCGTCTCTGCTTTGCACACTGCGGTTTCGACTCATCACTGCTGCCACTTGCTAGTTTGAAATTTCAGACACATTTGCTCATTTGCAGTAAAGTAGAGGTGTCAAAACGTAGTATATCCGTCGATCACATGATATTTTAGAAGTGTACTTGCCTCAGGGCTCTGCTTTATGCCAGGTTTATCCCACACACCCGTACACCTTGATGTATGGGTGATATACGCACCGATGTTCACATTCACAGTCAGTGAATGTCACCATCAAACTAAGGGGTAAAAACGACTTTATGTCCTGTGAGCGTTTTAAAAAGTGACTCGGCCTGTAATATATTCTGCCTTTATGAATTTCAAATTAATGTGGGTTTATATATAAGTCATTTGTTATTGGCGGCTGCCAGCAGGGCTTGTAATTTCCCCTGGCATGACTTCAGACAGAATCCTGATGGCAGGCTTGATGGGTCTTAATGGAAGTTCAGTGAAGAGAATGGACTAAATTTGCATGTTGACAAAGGGTGGGAAGGAAACAAGATAATGGCTGTACTTTAGCTGTGTCCCAGATCAGAGCCCGGATCCTCCGAAGTCCACATTTATAAAACAAATACATCACAGCCGCCTGACAAGGCCGGTCCTGTTGTAAAAGATCCTCTGGACGAAGCCAGGAAATGTCGCACAATCATTTGAGCCCAATAAGCTCTAAACAAAGCAAAGCAGTGTCCAACTCAACATCGTCGGCCCATGCCTTCCAGAAAGACACATCTAAAGTTTGTGATCTGGTGCCACTATCAACAGGAAACTATCGCTGTTTCCAAAATAAAACGATGTTGCACCACAGCGGTTTGGGTCTGGTTGGAATTAGGCTCCAAACCAACTTGGTTAGGCTTAGGAACGTCATGAATCATGGTCATGATTTCAATCAACTCGAATGAAGTTCGGGGAAACTTTGTGGTTTTGATTACAATAATGACTTTGTTAAGGTTTCAGGGGGGTGGGGGGGGTGAACCTTCATCGTCATGGTGAAAACAACGAACACTTGGTTAAGATTCAGGACATGACTGGTCAGAGAAACTGTTGACACAAACAAACGTCCCTTTTGACTCATCGATTCACCTCCGAACCTACGCGGACTGACGCAACAGCTGCACATACAATATTATAATTAGGTGAATCATAAGCTATGGGCTTTTGAACCAGCATGTTATACAGTGTCAGCGTCTCCAGCACGACCGTCATCAAAACACCAAATAAAGGAGTAAAAAAAGGAACAGAGCGTCTGTGCAAAGGAGCACTGAGGCTGTTTGTGGTGACGCCTCACCAACACACTTCATGTGGGCGTGTCCCTTCATTTGTTGATGATTTGTGGTCTGTGACTTTTTCTTTGTGCAATCACAAGATCAGATCATTTCAAATATTTTGAGTCAAGAAGAAGTAAGAAAAAAGTCTAGAAAGTAAAATAAAACCTTTTAACTCTACTGTTTGATATTAACTTTAACTAAATGTAAGTAAAGTTCCCCAAACGCAAAGATTATATATATATATACACATATATATCCATCCCAAAGCTTGTCAATACATGTTGATATTATAAAATGTAGGGTCCAAAAGTCTGACACCACTTTCCCAGAATAAGAAGATGTTTAACATTAATGAGAAATTAAAACATATATAATATCTTATACCATATAAAAATGCATCACATAGATACTTTTAAAATATGCACATATACACATTTTACTATAGATATTTCATGTTATAAACGTATATCTTCATATATCCAGAGGATGTACAGTATATATGTGACAATAATATATCCTCTTATACTGCAACATCACTTTAGATGTAGGGACATACTGTACATGTCATATATTATATTTCTGTGGTTCTTTTTGCAGCCTTTCCAACATTGTAATGATCTGTATTTATTACATTGATTGATTGTTTGGTGTGTGTTTGTGTGTGTGTGTGTGTGTGTGTGTAAATGAATTGTGCATTTGTGTGTGCACACTCACTTTCCTCATACTGCCGCCTGAGTTAAGTATTTTAACTTGAATTGAAAGTCACTTTAAACTCATCATGAAAAACAGTTTACCACTTGTATTTACACTTTGTGGACTGATCGGACGAACCCTGCAGGTGATTAACTTGGAAATGTCCGAGTTGATGAGGAGCGCCCGAATGCATCATTAGTTTTAGTCTGCGAGGATAAACTGTGTCGTTGGAGGGAGAGACGCAGGTTTCACCTCACCTCCAGATATCCAGCCTCCGAATTGAAACACGGCTTGTAAAACCCTCGTCGGTGTTGTTAGCAGGTGATTGCTTTTTGCTAATTCGTTCTGGTCCTGTTGCTCATCTCTTGACAGCTTCATCTTTTATTTACGGCGTTCGCTCGGTGTCGCAGGTGCAGACCAACATCTGGGGGGTGGGGGTGGGGGGGGTTTGAGATCAACAATGCTCTCAGTCTCCCAGCATACATATCTGCTATTGTTTAATATCAACTGACATTCTGCAGATTGCCTAAGATTATCACCGGGACTGCACTTATATGAATAACATTAATTATAACATCTGTGTGTGTGATTGCATATAAAGTAAATGTGTGGCAGTGTGTGCCTGTGCAGAATAACAATCAAAAAATAAATAAATAAATAAATAAACAAACTGCACTATGCATCAACTGATTAAGCTGTTCACACAAAATGAAGCCACTTACTTCAACCAAACACACACACACACAGACATATATGTATACACACCCATGCATGCACACACCCTCTCCTGCTGTGGAGGATATTTTCAATTAATCAGTCTCCCTCATCAATAATGCATCACCCCTGCAGCCAGTCACTCTTCTTTAGCCATTTAATGAGGCAGCTCAGCCAGAGGGACATCCATACACGCATTACTCCTATTATAGTCAGTGCTCAGGAGCAAAGCCACTGTGACCACAGCCGGTTATTAAAGTAATGCCATCATTTGTGCCTTAGAGTAAAATCAAAACCTGTCAAAGACTGTTTGCGAAAGGACACAAATGACAATAAGTAAACAGCCTGGGAGCGAGCGGGGCGAGTGAGCGAGCGAGCGGCTGTGTCATCTCCCAGACGCCGAGGAACCACAGGTTGTTAAAAAATCCACTGCAGGAATTCAAGACAGCAGAGGAGGTTTGTCGGGAGTGATGAATTATTAAAAACCAACTTTGCCGTGATAGAGGAGAATGTCCCGGGTTTGATAAGTTCAGTTAAATTGCAATTCAGGTTTAAGACACAACCCTGAGAGTCGGGAGAGCAGCTCCAAACAAACCTCTCGGCTCGTCCACACGGTCGAGCCTGTGAAACGTTGTGCGGCGAACAGCGCATCTCAACGAGGCGTGGAGTCGTGTACGAGAGCCCTCAGCATTTAGTGCACCACATCTTTTTTGGCTTTCACGGCAGAAAGTCATTAAATGCGGGATAAATTGGGATAGCTCTTAAGTAAACTTCAAAAATATATTCTGGCAATGAAGCAACTTCCATTAGATTCCTATTTTCTTTGATTTATCCGATTCATTTGGCGATAAACAAACATTAACTTTGGTATTTTCCAGTTAATTTGTCAGCTGCCATTACACAAGAGTGTCGCCTGCAATTTAAAAGTTAGTGGATGGCAACAGACTCAGTTGTTGGCTCCGGTCTCCGGTCCTTCCTTCCTCTCATTTCTGTATGTTAATTAAATAGATTCACAAGCCGCGGGATTTGCACAAATTCTTTCACTTGAGTTGAAACATTTTTAAACGTGTGTGTGTGTGTGTGTGTGTGTGTGTGTGGGGACGTGTCTTTGAGACGGTTTGCATCGCCCCCAGGTAAATCTGACTCCGGTCGTGTCCTTCCATTGACTTTGTATACAATCTCCCTGCCTCTGTAAGTTTCCCCTTTCATTCTGTCAACAACAGTCGTTGTCTAAGCAAAAACGTTGAATGCATTTCAAGTGTTGGAGCTGTAACCGATTAGTTCGGTGGAGTGAAACCTTCTGCGTGCGTCGTCCGGTGGCCACGAGGCGCGAAACACGACAACAACACCGAGATAAAAATCACAAAACAGAAAAACATAGTGTTGTATTTCCTGGAGCATCGTTGAAGCTTTCTTTAACGAGGACGTTGTGTTTTTTGTATTTTGCTACAGTGTTTTCTTCCAGTGTTGTTGCTGTTGTTGTTGTTGTTGTGTTCTGAACCTCAAGGCCACCGCAGTTTTCCTTGTGTGCATGCATGAAACAAACAAAGCGCAGACCCACTCTTAAAACCATTGCACTTCAGTGGTTATGGATGCTCTTTTGTGGGATTTGTTTTTTCTACATTTTAATCTGCGACTGCGTCTAAATTAATTGACTCTATCCACATGTGAGACGATTAATTATGATTTATTTGGGAATATTTTCTTCCAAACCACATAAAGACCTTCAGGTGAGTCTTGCTCTATTACCTGATCCCTAGAACATCCCTAAAAAAGTTGTTGAATTAAAGCAGAATTCAACCTGAATTCTGGGTTATCTATCCTACCCAACCTATAAACCCAGCAGTCTGAACTCAGCATTTGGGTTTTTAAAATAACTTTTCTGTACTTACATGATGCATATATGTATGTTTATTTCTCTACAATCAAATTGCTATACTGCATAGTTTAGGTTTGGGGGGGGGGGGCCCCCCAAGCAGGTTAATCCGGCCACGGAGCTCATGCACAAAGTGTCCTGTTTCCTCCTGCAAGACACCGAGCTAAGCACTTTTGCAGACTGAAATAGATAAAGCAGAAGCTTGTGGCTCTTGAGTTCGTCCTGTACCCTTCTGGTCATTTCATCCTGCGACAGAACAGGTCATCAAGGACGATTTAACAGTTGGTGTAGCCTACAAATCATCATCACTGTGTCCCCGCGAAGATGGCACCTCTTACTATCACCTCTTACAAGGTGGTTACACCTCTTTGTGTTGGGTTTTTTTTTTTGCCTTCTGTCTGTTTGCCCTGTAACGACTGTGACATATTGTTTCATGAATTGATGTGCGGAGGAGTAAAAATCCCTTTAAAACGGCTCTCCAGAGAAGTGCCACTGTGGTCCTGGCCTTGTACAATTCTCTATAATTTCTTATCGTCTCCTCGTCTACTATATATATATTTTTTTTTCTTCTTCTTGCCAAGCAGGCTATGAATGGCGATCTCTTAGGAACACAACCATATGAGCAGAGACTCTGACCATCTGGCTTCCTCTGCAGCTAAAATTCACGGGGGATAAGAGAAGAGTGACTAATGTCCCTCATCTCCTGCCGCCTGTCAGTGTCAAGATGTCTCTTTTAAAAATAAAACACTGTTGTCGGAGGCTGCACAGAGCCAGCGGAGTGATAACAAGTGTTTTTTGTTGTTGTTGTTTTGTTTTTTTTTTGCAGAAAAGAAAGGGAAGGTCACCGCCACCAGGGAGAGGGGAAAAAGAAACTCATTTCAAGTTTGTATTCTTGGCCTGATTCCAGAGGTGCAGAAAGCCACACTGGGCGGGACGCTTATGGGAAGGAGGTGATATAAAAATCTGTGTAGAGTCTAACGATTGGCTTATCTCCGAGGCGTCACGGTGCAGGTCTGCTGTTAATTCGTTTTGTGGGGAGTAGCTTTCCATTTCTGCTCCGTCAAAAGCCTGAGAGACCAGAATATGCCAGCGAGGGCAAGGGAGAAGAAATCCTGCATTAGTTATTTCATTTCTTAAAGACTTTACAACAAGCTGTTGCTCTGCTGTAATTTCCAAGGCACACTGTGACCAATGTCATAGGGACCATTACTCCTCCTCAAGACATAAATTCCACTAATTAGAGATCAATGACTCATGCTTTATGTAATTAGGCCGGATGGGACGCCCCCACAAAACTCAGACATATATTCATCTCCTTTTTTTTTTTTTTTTCCTATCTCCCCTATCAGTTCTTTTGTGTATAACATAAAACATGGAAATGATCCCCTCGGCAGACATGCCCTGCCTCCACTCGGCTCAGGGGAGCCGTGGCCGCGGCAGCACTCTGACAGCCGGGTTATGGTTTCTGGGTCCCAGTAATGAAGGACTACAGAGTGTGTCATCCAAGAAACGGGGGCCTCTACCCCGTCTGTCTGTTGGCGAGCCAGCTGGATTCAGTCCTCCGCCTCGGAATAACACCAGGCCTCAAACGCTGTAGCGCGGCCACCCTTTGCTTTAACGGGGCAGAAACAGCTCATTAAATCACAACAGTAGCTAACCCTTTCCATAACAGAATCGGTAAACTCACATTAGTCAGACAACAGCTAAATCATCTGGTCCATTTGGTGTTGTCATTTCATCTTTTTTTTCTCCCTTTTATCTATGTTTCCAGCTTACACGTCCATTCTGCTCTTTTTCTTCTTCTTTTATTTTATATTTTGCACGGTTAGCAACCTCAGCGGTGGAAACAGGAGAAAAACAGAGGAGCACTTGCTACTGTACAGTGGCTCGGTTTCCCAGAGTCAGCGAGCTGTTTCAAACTGTCCATGATATCCAGAACAAGAGAGGGGATTAACCAAAATGTCAAGAGAGACGAGTTAAGCTGACAGGATATTGGTTTATACTGAAGGGGTCTCACTTTCAAAGTCAAAAAGTCAGAAACTTCTGCGAGTGAAATGTTGCGAGTGTCATATTGTTGAGCAGAGAAAATTCAATTTCCGCAGACTTTCATTTGACTTTCAGACGCAGAGGAAACGGTCAAAGAAACTCTGAGCTTTTTTTCCGGGAATCGAGCAAACAGCACAATAAACAGTTGTGTTTGCACAATAAACAAATGGGAGGGAAATAAGAGTGAAATGTACCGAGGACCTTGAAAGACGTTTTACACACAAATCCTCAGACAGCACAAAGTTTCTATTAATAGTCCAGCTAAGCAGTTATCTCATTTTATTCTGCTGGCTATCTCATGCTCAGGGACGATATCATAAAGAAACTGGCAGTAAAGACAATGTAAAGCCTTAAGGAGAGTTCTGATATACAACTGTGAGTCAGCCTCAGTGTAGAGATTTGCCTGCAGTGATATTCACAGTGATTTCCCTGCGCTATAAGACCAGACTGGGCTTCATTAGCAGTTGCCGCTGTTGCTTTATTGGCACAGAATTTCCCATTTTCACTACAGAAATGAGTTGCCACCAGCTGCAAATTGACAAGGCGCCATATTTCCTCGCGAGTCATCTCTTATTAATAGCAATTCTTCAGGATCCGCACCCCCACCCCCCCTGCATCCAAACACAGCAGTGTCATCAGCAGGTAAATTTGAACAGTGGGATCTGAGGACTTCACAGGCATTGTTTACCACAGCGAAAATGACTAAATATAGGGGAAGAGCGGCTTCGCCAGCTGCTTACACCTTGTCTGTAAAGTCTGAATACGGCCCCCGAGCCTCTCCTCTCGTCGTCTGAAGGACACGCTCGCATCACGCCGTGCACATCAAATTCACATTTAAGTTTTAAAACTCTCGACAATGACGGCGTTGCTCTCCATTAGCGAGCTAATTCTGCGGCACAATAGACTTATACAGTATCGATGATTACTCCTCTCCAGAATATCAGGCTGCTCTCTGACTGATGGTGGCTGCAGCAAAGGTTAATTAATGAGCAGTGGCAGGAGCGATGGCTGCCGGCGAGGGAGAGGCTCTCCCGGGACTTGGACTCACCAGTGGTGAAAGATAAAGGTGGAACAGGGAAGGGTATGACTACTCAGCTGAAATTGAGTCCCCCCCCACCCTCGCCCCTTTCTATCTGGATAACCTCCGTGTACTTAATAGTCTGAGGAAGCTACTTGATCACTTACCACAGCTGCTGCATGGGATTAGATCATAACGCAGCTTTTCACCACGTTCTCTGTGAAACCTTATTTCATGCAATGATTACGTATTGGTTATCAAACATCGGAGATTATCTATGAGGCAACCTTCCATCTTAAATTAGTTCTGCAAATCTGCCTCTTGTGATCAGACATCAAAAGGCTTTCCACAAAGCGTGTTTGTCTCTCCGTGCAGCCGGCGTCCGCGGCGTTATTTTCAGATGGGAAATCAGTTCTATGGAAACACACTCTGACGTAGAGCTTTATTTTTTACCCTGTCTGTAGAAAGCCATTAAATTTAATTGGTAGACATTATCTATGCAGACTTTAAGTTAATGTGTGGACTAGCCTGATTAGCTCTTTATGTAGCGTCCTGTTTAAAAGCCCAATGTTAAAGAGGGTGCTGTTTTTATATAAGCCACTCTTTGTAAAGGGTTAATAGATTGTTAATGGTTGCTCAAGTATTAAATACACCCTATATATAAAGGTGGACTATTGGAAAGGGGTTAGCTTTATTAATGCTAGATAAATCCTCTAACTCCTTCCAGTCTTCGATAGAAGGTCAGGATTTTCTTACTGTCTTTAAAGCCATCATGTCACCAGAGCTGCAGCTGTTGAGAGGGGTTTGTATGGGAAAAGATTTCAATGCTTGTGTGAATCAATAGTGAAGCAAAATAACCTTTTTGATCCTAATAACTTCTGCTTTTTGTGCATATTTGTATTAGAGAGACGCAATGATAAAAACCTTTTTATGCATTTAATGAAAATATGTTGGTCCAAAAACCGTGCTGTGACCGTAAAGATAATAGCAGGTTATGTTTGTTTGCTTTTTGCACAGTATTTTAATTGTATTTAACAAACTAAAACGACGCACTGATGTTACTGCATAAAACGACTTTCCCCTAAATTTGGTCGTTAAGCAAATAATTGAGTTAAAAAAATTGGAAAATCTAAGTTGCATTAATGGAAACAGTACATTTGAAAGCAATCAGATTATTAAGTACAGCTGATTTAAAGCAATTGTGTTAATCTAACTTGTTAACTTGATTTGAAAAAGCTTAATTAAATCGTGTTTTACCAATTGAAACACTTTTTTTTTCTAAATTGAGGAGATTTTTCACAACTTGGCGACCTAAAAGCTGTTCTCAGTCATATAACGGCTTAATTAGTAAATGATAAATTAACATCAATGCAGTTAATAAATGAATTTAGTTATTAGTAAAAGGTTTCTACATTATTAGCCCAGTGGTTCTTTATTTAGGGGTTCGGGCCTGTCAAAGGATCGAGGGGTCGTGAGATGAATAAAGACAAAGGAAAGAAGAAAAAACAAAGTACTAACACACAAATTGGCTGAAACGACTTGGCCTGACTTCGTTCCTTCAATCAAATCTGAGACGTTTAGAGGGAAAATCTCTCTTGGTTGGTTTAAGTAACAACTTTAATCTAAACTGGTACATATATCCGTTAAATATAAGTAGCAGAGTAAACAACATATTTGCATGACACAATCATACCACAAAATCTAATAACAACAACAGCTCCCGTGAGAGTTAACGTGTGAATCAGTGGAAGTGAAAGTATTGATAGGGGGATTATTTATGCACCAATATTCCCAGTCACTCCCAGATCCACAATGAATCAATCTAAGCTTGCTCAACAGCCAGGGAGTGCAAGTCCGGACTTGTAGAAACCTCCCTTCCAAAGCATTTGCCTGAGGTTTTTTTCTTTTCTTTTTTCTTTCTGTTGCAGAGAATAATGTTCCTCTGCATAGAAGGATTAGAGGACGCTGCCAAGCATTGGAGTGTTACAGGAGGGATCAAGAACAAATGAGTAATGAAATGACTGACTCATTGAGACCGTTCTGAAACATGAGATGAGGCATGTGCTCTTTTCGGAGCCTTGCTCCTGTTAAGGTTCCCGTCGCAGTCGCAGAGCATGGCAGAAGAATTTCCCGACATGTTTTTAATTGTTGGCTCCTCCTTGTCATGCACGTCATCCATATAAGCAATTAGGCTCCTGTCATCCGTATCTAATAAAATGGAGACTTTGCCGCTTCATAATTGTGGCAGCTCAGAGGCATCTGCATGAGTAGACGTCTGACTAGTGAGTTAGCAGCAACCGTAGTGAAAGACAGCATCTGCAAATTAAAATATATGTTCCGGCTTTTGTAGCGATAGATAATAGCTAGTTTAACACGAGTATAATAGCAATATCTGCAGCTAATGAGGATTGATGTCGTACAACGCTACGAACCATTATCGTAGTGCAAGATGATTCACAACAGCCAAACAAAGACTGGTTGCCAATATATTTATGAATTTATTATTTTTCTTTACATCCTCTCCACCTCCTGCTCCGGAGCCCACAGAAAAACCGTTAGAAAGAAATGATTGTAATTCAAGGCCACAGAAGCAAGGAACCATATCCCCACGAGCAAATACAAAACAGAGTTGGTAACAGGATTGCAACACCAAAGTGAAAGCATGTCTGCCAAGTCTACACATTCAAAGACCACAAACATCAAACGGGTTTTCCAGGCAGTCAAGGGTTTCAGTGTTCATAGAGAAGAAAACAAACAGGACTGTTTCTAGCTGAGAGAAGATGGATATTTCCAAAATGGCCACAGTATGTTTTTTTTATTTTATATTCATATATATATATATATATTTATATATATATAAAGATATACATTTTTTTGTTTGTTTTTGCATACAGATGCAATGGAGAGTCTATAATTGAGTGCACCATGTGCATGTTATATGTGATCCATTTACATTACAGAAATGTTCAAGCAAGACAGCATCAAAGGTTACTGAGGAGTGGAGTGTACATTTCTGCCCAGGCCGAAGAGCAACAACATCACATAGTAGAAATGGTCCCCCTTTAATTTTTTCTTTTTTTGTTTGTTTTTATTTTTTTCTTTAGCTATACTTAATATTCATCCCCTTTAATCCACTGCTCACTGAACTCTTTCAAGACAAAAGCCCCAAAAAAGATCATCGGATATCTGAGAAATGGAAACTTTGTGCCGTTTGAATTTCCTCCAGGCGTTTATGGTGAAGACAGCACAGCAATATAACACAGGGTAAGCCTCAGTTGTGGCGTTTTGCAGATTAATATGAGTAGCTGAAGGGGATGCTTTGGAAATTGCTTTGACTAGAAATGTGTCAAGGCTGACAGTTTTTTTTTTTTTTTTTGCTTTTCTGTTTTTTTTTTTTTAGTTTGATCCCCATTAAGCACTTCCCTCTGATCTAATTCAATAAATGCCAAAGGGAGTTACAATAATCATATTCATTCCTGATCCTTTGGGATATGTGTCTTTGGAACCCATAAATACTTCTAGACATAACATCTTCAGAGGTTTAAATGTCTTCCGAGGTTTAAGATTTCCGAGCTAATCAAGTACATACAGTAAAAGTTAGCTTTGAAAGAAAGAAATGCACTGAATCCCACATACAATCAAAAGAGTCTCTGTGAAAGTGCTAAGCCATCAAACTGTCATGACATCACTGAGCTTCAAATAAAGTCCCTCCACTGGTGTGATGAAACTACAATCCATATCATTTACACGTCTGGATCATAACAATAAAGCGCCGCTGTCGTCTTCTTGTACATTGCAGCATTTTTTATCTTTTTCTTTAACAGTTTTAAAGGGAAACAGCACTCAATAGTTCAGATATTAAAATTCATGACAGCCAAATTAGTCTCCCAAAGCTACAAACTAGAAACCGAGACTGTCAATAAATATGAGTCTTATTTCTTAATGAGCTTCATCTGTTACAAACCAGTAAATACCCCACCACCCACCACCACCCCCTCCCCAAACATAATCCCTGTAATAACAGATATGAATTTTGCACAAACATCTTTTCTGACATCACAGATTAGCCATGGGGGGGTGGAAGAAAAAAAAACAACTAATTTTTCATCTCTCACTAAGAGACACAGTAAATAAAATCTTCACTGAGAGCTGTTCTACGACGCTGCGGTAACACAAAACTTGTGCTGAAACTCAGTGGCGTTTCCCCCCCTGCATGTAAAAACAGCAAAGGTCTAAAGTCTCGCTCAATAAAAGAGCGCTACAAGTTAAAGTGAACAGAGCTGCTGTGGGAAGAAGACTAATAACAGAAGCTCCCTTCCACCTATTTTAATGTAAAATATTCCTCCCTCACCGACATCTGTTGCTGTAGTCGGTACAACACCTTACACACACACCCAAACAAATACAGCTGACACAAAGAAAAACTTTTAACACGGACAGCAATGCTACACAGCTTTTTCCCCCCCTCAACTTGTAACATCGTCTTTTTAAAATTTAATGTCAGTGCAAAAGAAAGAAAAACACGAAACAAAAACAACTTTACACAACTGGATGTGCAGCTACAGTAAAACAAGACAGCTCAACATCAGCTGACCAGCAGCAGTAGGTTAACTGGCAGACCGGGCGTAACCCAGCCTCTTCATCACGCTCCCACACACATCCTCTATTAGTCTGACGTCCTTTCGGGGCATGTTCTGTCTCCACACGTTAATATTGGCGGGTGAAATGTCTCCTTCGTACATCAGATTGTACAGGTTCGTGGAGGTGGTGAAAATGAGTTGGTTGAGGGCCGCGGGTGAGACGGGCACCCCGAGGAATGTGTGTATGCTCTCCGCCGTCTCCTGCGGGAAGTTGACCACGTCCTCAAACCTCACTTGGAGGTAGGACTCCTCGGGGAGGCCCTCGCTGACCCTCAGCACCGCTGCGGTGTGAGCCAGCCACAGATGAGCCAGTATCAGGACCGGGTTGGTCTCCGAGCGGGACAGCAGCCTCCGGATTGTTTGAAACTCTGGCGCCACGCTCGGGCACCCATCCCTGACGGCATCCTCCTTGAATATCAAGGAAAGGTGCTGGGGGATGTTTTTAAGGGAGTAAAGGCTGGGTTTGCTGTTATAGACCATGAGATAAATCCACGCTCGAGGGTCTCTCACCAAGTAGATTGTCCTCAAGGAGGGTCCCACCACCTCCTGAAGGAAAGGCAGTTTGAGGGCCCAGCTTCCACTGCGCATGTTGAGGACAACCCTGGCATCGGGGTACTCCACAACGTGGCGTCTCATCTCCCTGATGTACTCTGCATCTCTGTCCAGACTGGCCCTCAGTTTGCCCTTCAGCTCAGACGCCGGCTCCCTCCTCCTGGATCTTTTCTTCCTGTCCCTGGAGGGGCCGACCCTCTGCAGCTGTTTGACCCTGCCCCCGCCCTCCGCCAGCTGAATATTCTGCAAGTGCAGCTTTGTGTTGTGGACCAGCGAGTGCAGCCAGCCCTGAATAATCTTAAAGCGTCCGTGCGCGGCGTCTGACCTTGACCACTCGCAGGCGTCGACCAGCGAGTCGAACTCGAACTCGGTCTCGGGGATGTCCACGTGCTCGGTGGGAACCCTGATGTAAACAAAGTCCGAGCTGTTGTAGAAAAGATGCTTGAGTATCTCCGATCCCGATCCGGGAAGGGTTGTTATGACGACGGTGGGGAGCGGGAGCCGGCGCTGCTCGTACAATCTGATTTGTTTGTTTACTTCGCTCTTGGCACCCGCACCTTTCCATTTTACCCCACAGAGAAGCTGATCGCAGCTGTTAGACACAAACAGCAGCTCGGCTATCCACAGAATGAGCACAGAGAGGAGGGCGTAACGCATCAGCCTGCTGAAGCACACATAAAACTTTCTCTGCATGGTCAGAAATCCGATGGCCACACAGAGAACGACCCCTGCTATCACGTTGACTGTGAATCCAAAGTCGAACAGCTGATTATCACTGCTGATTTGTTTGGGGATGAGTTGAGTCCCGAGGCCGAATCGAGTGATTTGATATCTGTCCTCAACTTTGCAGTGACCTCCGAATCCTAAATAATTCAACCTGGCCCCGATGTCTTTATAGTTGGTCGCTATAGAAACGATCCTCTCTGTGTTGTTTATGGTTAAAGAAAGCCTCACTCCGTTTTTGCTATTATCCATAAATCTACAGTTGGACACTTTGACATACGGCCCGTGTAAAACATAAGCCACTCTGCTGACTGTCCCCGTCACTGGGAAAGTGACGTTGACATACTGAGTCCACCTCTTCTTAAACTCCGCCGCCTGCTCCGCCTCCTGTATCCTGGTATCGGGGCTGTGACCCTGGGCGTCGAACCAGAACATTTTATAGTGGGCGTCCCACACGTCCATCATCGCGCCGTTGTATTTGTCCATGAATCTGAAAGGGACGTATTTAAAGTCAATGTCGAGGTTGTGGAAAAAGGCGCTGAGCGACTTCACGGGCGAGTCGCCCAACTTCTCCACGTGGTCGAGCACGAGCAACGTCTGCGAGTTGAGCAGAACCAAAGCCCTGAACACGCTCTTTAGTCTCATGGCGGCGGAGTACGCCGACACCGCCTCCCCACTCACAAACATGGTGTCCCCGTGCGAGGAGGCGACAATCACCTCCCCTCTGGTGTCACCCACCCCTTCGTCGGTCCAGCGCAGCCACTTCGCGCACTCCCCCAGCTGACCCTCCCACGGACCGTTACACTGACTGGTGGGGGAGGGGCTGAACACCAGGACATTGTTCAGGTAGCTGTACTTTGGGCCATAAAGTGCTTCAGATACAAACACTTGTCCATTAGGGGCAAATGTGAAAGAGTTCTGGTCCGGGTGCTCGTGACCGGGGTTAAAACTGTTCCAGCCATCCACCCAGGAGTAAGGCTTGTCATGGACAATATCATAGACTGCGCGGCCACCCAGCCTGCCAGACTTAAAGGAGACAAAAGTATTACCCTGACCGTTGGGCAGCCCCGCTCCGTAGGTGACCACGCCCCAGTTTGAGAAAATATGCATCCTCGCTCTGCCAAAATTGTGGGGAGGCTGCGGTGTGAGGTGGGAGTTGTACCAGATGTATTCTGTGTGAAGTGTGGCCCAGCGCTGGGCGGACGACTGCCCCATGGGACCGTCCTTGGGTCTGTGCTTTCTAATCTGCTGAGCCAGCCAGTTGCCCGTCCCGTTCCTCATGACGAACGTGTCGAGGAAGACGAGCTGACTCTCGGGCCCGTAGAACCAGTTGTAGTTGGAGTCCGCGATGCCGACCGTCCTCTGGAAGCCCGGCAGCAGGGTGGCGTAATAGAACCAGAAGTGTCCCCGCAGCCAGTTGTTCTGCATGTTGTCGATGCTGAAGTGGCGCTGAGCTAAGAAGACGTACTGCGTGACGGACTTGGCTGTGTAGCTCCCGTAGGCTACCCCCTCGTCCAGGGACCCGTCAACTACGTGATTTAGGAGGAACATAGTTTTCTCCATGTAGTTCACCGACACCTGCTTCCAGATCATTGACTCCGGGTCGTCGTGTGATCCGACCACTATTGCACCGGTCAGGATGGCTAAAATGTTCGTGGTTTGATGATTCTGGAGATACTGCTTCCCCCACCCTCTGTACTTGGAGAGCTCATACAGCTCTTCTGTCTCAGAGCGAATCTTTTTCAGGTAAACATCCCGTCTGCGCTGGTCGAGCTGAGAGTAAATAAAGTCATAAGCAGTAGCAAAACCGGTGAGAGAGTGCGCCATGGGGACCTCGTCGTTAGGGGCACTGGTCACCTTCCAGTCAGGGTACTCAGCCATCCTATCCATAAACTTGATAAGAAACTGCAGCGCCGCAGAGTCCTCAGGGCACAGCAGGCAGTAGAGCGCCAGGGGAGGCAGGTTGTTCCCATAAATCTCATTCCACTTGCTTGTAAACTCCTCATGTTTCACAGGGGGCATGTAAAAAGGGACATTAGACAACATGGTGAGCACAGCCGCCCGGATGACTTTAAAAATGTGACTGTGGGTGGTGGAGGACCTTTGCCTCAAGTGCAACACATCCACCTGGTTAAAATACAGGTTTGGATGGGAGGCAGTAGACTGGAGTTTCCAATGCTCAGCAGCTCTGTCTTGTGTGAGCTTCACCTGCAGCAAGTCATCTGTGAAAATGTCTCTGTCTGTGGCGTTGAAGACCCCCGAGAAGGCGGTCCCCACCGCGAACAGCGGCAGCAAAAACACAGAATACACAACCCAGTTAACTGCCATGTTGCCCGGCATCTGTGAATACATCTTACTGGATTTCAAAGTTAAGCAGCTGATTGTTTTCTTTCCTTTAAAAAAAAAAAAAAAGTCCCACAACTCAACATGCGATTTTCAGAATAAAAGTCCAGGTGGGATATGTTAGTTATCGGTGTGATAGTCCATAAAATCTCTATTTTATAATCCGGTATAATGCGATACCAGAGTCACATGCATGATAGTCAAGAAAGGAGGAAAAAAAACAACTTTAGTGCAGGAGCAAACTGTCCACATCCACTTGTTAACAGTTTGTAAAGGCAATAAAACACATTACATTAAACAAATAAAGGCCCGCGGGAGAGAAGAAGGTGTCTCTGTTCTGCTTTTTGAATTTAAATCCAAGATTTCAAAAAATAAAAAATATAAATCCTCGTCTTATTCCTGCATGTTTTCCTCCTCCGTCTTCACAGTGGTACGTGTGCTCGTGAAGACTGGCATCTCTCCCCCCCCACCACCACCCCTCCTCGCGTGCGCCAGTAACTCATATCGATTGCCTCCCCAAAAAAAAAAGAAAACATTTCCTCTCGGTCAAACATCAGTCAGCCCCAGTC
Source organism: Seriola lalandi dorsalis (assembly GCF_002814215.2). Taxonomy (NCBI): domain Eukaryota; kingdom Metazoa; phylum Chordata; class Actinopteri; order Carangiformes; family Carangidae; genus Seriola; species Seriola lalandi. The sequence goes on along the minus strand of NW_019525475.1, from coordinate 163,098 downwards.
TGTGTCCGGTCCAATCACAGCCACCCACAGGCTCCGTGTGCAGCCCGACCGAGCCGCAACATCCATGGACATGAAGCTCAGCAAACAACGCATCTCCGCAGACAACATCGCTCAGTGTCCCCGCTGCAGAGACTCCAAACTGCCCGGTGCTCAAAACTGCACATGCTGATCGGGAAGCTGATCCGTGTGCATTGTTAAATCCAGTTTGTTTTTCTTTTATTTCCCCCTCTCTCTCTCTCTTTCTCTCTCTCTCTTTCTTTCTTCTTCTTCTTGCTCCACGCTTTATCTTCCGCCGTGAAGTCCGACGAGCAGAGGAAAGTTGTCGTCACTCCTCAAGTATTCAAAGAATGGCTCGTTTTCCCCATTGTCCGCAGGGAAGAGTGAAATCAGCCTCGAGAGTGATGGATATTCCGCGTGTAAATCTGAGCTCCGTACGCGGAGATATTCGCGTGTCCGCCGCCGTCTCCAGACACACACATACATATACACACACACACAT
>NW_019525475.1:154953-162578 GCF_002814215.2 Seriola lalandi dorsalis | reverse complement strand
GGGCTGTGTACGTGTGTGTGTGTGTGTGTGTGTGTGATCTCCGTACGCGTCTCTCCGTCTGTGTCCTCCCCGACTGTTCAGCAGCACAGGCAGTTTGATTGTTTTCCCGCACTGGATGGAAAATTTCCGCCGTGCAAACTGTAGAGGGAGCCGTGACTTCAGAAGCCTCATGTAGTGGGAAGGCTGAATATTCATTTCACCCCCCCCCCCTTTATATATTCCAAACAGGCTGGTGTCAGCCTACCTTTACTTCCTGCTCAGAAAATCAAACATGAAACACTCTGATAGTGACATTGAACAGAGAGGGGGAGCCATTAGCAGAAGGAAACAACAACGATGTAATGTAATATAATATAATATAATATAATATAATATAATATAATATAATAAAGAAACTCCACAATGAGGGATAATGTGCATTGGCCTTCATTTTAAAAGATCTCAATATGAAACTGTACTGACCCTGCAAAGCCAAAATAACTTAATGTACTTGGTAAAACTTGAATTAATATGTATATAATCAAATATCACGTTACTTTGTTGGTAGAGTCTCCAAATACACGATCGAGTCAGTGACAATGATCAATAATCAGCCTTTAAAAAAAAAGGTATTAATTAGAAGATGAGGTGAAGTTGAAGTGGCCAAACTCAAAAACTCCTTTTTTTCTCTCGTGGTGCATCGAACAAATGAGTCATTAATGAAGTTTAGAGGTGCTGCTGGTTCACATGTCCTTTACAAGCGACTGTGATTAGTGTCCTTTGTGCACCACTTGGCTTTTATACCTGTGTTAGTAGTGACACAATATATTACACTAATGATGATCCAAAACGTCTCATTATACACTTTTTTTCTCTTTATCCTCTGTGTCTCAGTTGCGTGTCTTTGTAACACATTTCCTGAGGCGCCACAAACGGCCTCCAATAACCTGAAAAGAATCTCCCCTTTGAGAAACGCCTGACATTTGCCTGTCCTCGCACGCCGCGGACTCTGATCACCTCATTCTGTGTAGATTAGGTTTCCGTGCGGCGTCTTCGTTTAATAACGAGGAGCTTCCTCTCTCTCTCTCTCTCTCTCTCTCTCTCCCTGTTTCACTACACCCAGTTCACGTGTGTTCTGCGGCATGCTATCCCACTGGGGCCACTGTTGCATGATGCTTTTATTTCTTTATTTCTCGCTCCCCACAGTTCAGCAGCGCACGCTACAGACACACAGTTGGTCTTGTCGGGAGGAAACTCGCATAGTAATCTCTCTTGGGACGAGCACTCCTCCACATGGAGAGAACACACTGCCAAAAAAAACTGCCTCAGTTTTAAGCAGTGATGATAATCTTGAACTCACATCAGTCAAATAGTTTCATAAACACGAAAACTTCACTTCAGGAATCGAGAACTCCGTTAACAACTGACAGCTGACAGTTTTTTTGGGGAAAAATATACTGAGTGGACTTCCCAACAGATCTTGTTTTGAGCATATGTTCCTCCACTGCAGCAACTGCCCACTCCATATAGGAACAAATCACCAATCCATTGTAATTAAATAATCTGACAGTGTCTATAATCGTGTCTTCTGTCCCTGCACAGTGTAACTCTGAGCAGTCATCTGTTGGCTGGTACCGTGGTAACGGTTTTCAATTTTCATTGTCACCAATCCTTCATTCGGCAGCGACAGCAGCCTGTCGGTGTCTCTGCAGTCAGCAGGAGAAAGTCATGGAGGAAGAGCAGAGATTCTTCTTCACAGCAAATGGTTAAAAAACATGGTCACAAGCTGAGGCCAGAGCTGCAGTACCACCGATGGCCACTGGGTGATGGATGCCTGCAATATGTAAACCCAAATCCAGGCTTCATAACATAACATTCATGCTCTATTAGAGCGCGTGGGCTACATCCTTAAAGCAAATAAGTGTGGTTGAATCAGAGACTAATTAAGGCTTTTATTTCAAAGATAAAACAGGAGGGGTGTGTTTTTATTTTTTTATCACAGGGGCCCTGAGAGCTCAGAGCACTGCAAACACACACACACACACACACACACACACACACACCAAAGCCAAATGATGAAAGCATCAATTTAATGATACGTGCATTTAGGGAAGAAAACGCTGCAGAGTGAGACAACACAACAAAATACCGAGGTGGTGCGAGCTGCACAGAGCAGTGGAAATGAGTTTAGCTCAGGTGTGTTCATCACTGTTTAGCGTCCTTGTTTTCGCAGCACTTTTCTCTCCTGTTTCTGACTGTTTTTACACTTTGAAGCACTTTCTTCTTCTTCTTCTTCTAAATGTGCTGTCAAATTGGTGAGAATGGTTTCTTGGTTTGTTTTTTGTTTTGTGTATTTGCGTGTGTTTTCTTAAGTTAAAGTGCCTTCAGCTTTCACAGCCTTCCTCTACGAGCCGGCCGCTCGTCTTCCTCAACACTTGACATGCATTTTTACTTTTGCTGGTGTATTAAATTTGCATATTTTTGCTTGAGAAATCCAACCCCTTGCATCCCGCATCCACTTCCTCGGGAGAGTTTTCTTAGGCAGTGTCAGTTTGCCTGTGATATCATAAATTATTGCCTCACGCAAGTGGAGATGGGTGAACTCAGGGACACATATTCACTCCCCACCCCCCCCCCCCCCCCCCCCAGTATCCTGCATCTTAACAAAATGCTGTTATTAGACAAAGACCTGCAGGAAGCTGTTTTGCAGTTGTGTCCTCACGCAGCAGGAGCAGGCACCCGGCTGACGTCGGCCACTTCAACGCTCCGTTATCGTGTTACATAAAGTGAGTAATCGGGGCGGTCGTCACTGTTACTCAGTGATATAAGTGCTGCTTCAACTTCCTTGCAGAACTTCTCAGTGATTTAAACTCACACTTTTTGTCTCGTGGATAAAAAAAACTATTGATGTTTTTTTCAGAAGAAGCAAAAAGAGCAGAATGTAAACTGGATTTTGTATTTAGAGGCGAGAACCGTGCCTTGTTGTAAGATATCATTTCTGACATAAATGGCGCTGCAAGTCTGCAGGCTGACTTTTAAAACTGATTCCATCTTTATTTATTTTTATTTCAGAGCAGTGTGCACCCCCCCTCTGCTGTGTGCACTTCCCCAGACTTTCACTTCCATTAATTGTCCATCTGTTCAACCTCCACGTTTCTCAGCAGAGTACTTTTGACTAATTTGATCTCCATTTAGTCGCCTCCACTTGCATTAAGCGCGAGCCTTCACTGAGGGAGGGGGGAGAGACGCTCTTCAACATGAGCTCTGAGCGAGATGAAGTGTTTGTCTTGTTGCACACAAGCGCCGCCGTCCTTTTGAAGGTTTGCACCAAAAACTAAGTGGAGTAACTCGTAATCGTCGGTTCCTCTGCGCCGCCGAGAGATAAAAAACGAGGATCCTAATTAGCGGAAAGCTGCGGCGCGGTGAAAGGATTGAACGATGTCAACCGCAGTAAACTAACACTCTAATCACATCTCATCCACAGCTGCTCGGGCTACGGGTTGAGCGGGAGGTCCTCAAGTTGCCGCTGGTTGCCATGGTGACACTTCAAGCACATTTGATCAGACAAGATAAATGATGGCTTTTTCCGACAACATGTGAACCACCGGTTCCTGAATGCACCGTTGATTGACAGGTGGCAACTGGTGTCTACTGTAGCTCTCCTGCTGTTTATTCCCAGCTGTTTGAAGCTTTGCAAATCCTGGCTTTGCTTGCCTGAAGCTTCCAGCCATACATATTGAAAGGAGAGGTGTGTGCTGACAGCCAGTGCCCTTATTAAAAATATGCCATGCTGGGAGCAAAGGGAGGTGCGAACCAAGCCCTTGAAAGACTCCCCTCTTTCTCTCCCTGCAGAGAATTTCAATTTCCCCCATGAGTCTCAGGTTGCTCAGCACGCCTGTGTCCTGCCTCCCGCTCTCTGGGTAGAGGCAGAGGCAAAATTGGCTCCGACTGCTCGGGTTTCAAAGATGCTCCGGTGGCTTCTACCAGGCCGTCTGTCAATCACAGCAGTCCCCCTCAAAACAAAGCGTGCAGCTACAGTACTCTCTGGGTCTACCCCCTACATCTGCTCGTCCAGAGAACAGGAAGTAGATTACCTGACGACTCTGGAATTGAAAACACTCAACGCAGAAGAAGAGTTTTCTAAAAATAATGGCTATAATAATAATTCTCTGTGACAATGGTTATTAAGCAATGTTTAGTTTTCAGCTCAGTAACCGCAGGGGAAAGACTGACGCTGCTTCTTGAGCGCCTCATTGACTGTATTGGTGTTGTTAATCTCTCCTGAAGGTGATCACTTCCCGTGGCTGGGAATGTGTAGCCCCCAGCCTCAGAACACAATAACCTGCGGTATGAAAAATAAAAAATAAAATCAGTGTGCAGACAGCAGTGACAGTCAGAGCTCGGCTCAAGGTTACGTTTCCTTCATCTGTCGTAACTTTAAATACATCTACAAGCTCCTCTTTGTGCTTAAAAGAGCATTTGTTGGATTGTTCCTCCTTGTTTACACATCGCACCTTTGTTTTCGCTGCTCGTAGCCGCTTGTTAATGACCGCCGCCATGTTACCTTTCAGCGGCGTTCTGCATCTGTCTGATGTCCCCCGTACCTGCTGCTTAATGTGGGCTGACATCTGTTGTCGTTTCCCTTTGCTGATGTCGTTTCATCCCCTCATCTTTCACTGAGCTCTCGCATTCAGCTTGCACGTCGTCCTCACCCCCCCCCCACACACACACACACACACTGTCATTTTGTTTGCACATTTCTTTGCTTTGTTTGACTTCGCGCAGCCTTTTCTTTGTCTTTGCGTGTTTCGCACATCATCTGTGACATTTTCCCATCGCCTCCATCAGGTGATGACCGCCACAGCCGACACTTCAGACAGATGCAAATGCAAGAAAAAGTCCCAATGTGGGTTTTAAAATCCAAAACGAGGACATTATTTTGACATCACAGATTCATCTGCTGCTGCATTAATGATGTGGTATTTCCCAGTTTCTTTAAACGCATCCTGACAGAGTTGTGTGGATGACCTTGTAGTGTATTAAAGTGTAAGATTAGAGAGGAATGGAGAAATTTACACTCTATCACAGCCTATTGTACATCCGTCTCAGGTGAGCTCCACGCTGAACATTGAAGGACCGCCTCCTCACCTGACGTCCTCTGACACAGTCTCATTCGTCCCAACACAGTTTTATAATGAATGAAAATATTTTACCATTTCATCTCAACCACTCTCTCTCTCCTCTTCAGCCTTGTTTTATTTTTCATCCCTTCATTGTGGTGGTTATTATTGGTTAATAAAGTTGAGCTGAATTAAAAACAACGCTGTACTCACCAAGTTTAGCTCTGACGGCTTTGAAGGTGGTGACATCGCCCCAGACGGAGTCTGACAAGACAAGAAACACGAGCAGTCAGACAGGAAGGAGAAACCAAACAGCATTATTCCACAAACTAAAAGTTTACAGACTGATACTCTTGTTCAACTTTAACTTATTGTACTTTCCACAGTTGAGCCTGTGCAGCGGGTCTGCCTCTGCGTTGTGTTGTGTTGTGTTGCGTAGGAGGTAACGACCACAATTCCCAGCTCTGCATTTGAGCAATTTTTTGTCAAACACCAGCAACAGCAAATGTGAAGAAACAGAACATTCACAGGTTCGCTCTCGCATTAATGCTCTCAGCGTCTGTGTGTCACCGTGAACAAAGTCTCTAAACGCCCCGCACCGCCACACGTGTTCTCCACAGTACGCTTTGCAAATACACAGCAGCCCTGCTACACACACACACACACACACACACACACACACACACTTCCACAAACTTCTTTCCCTAATTAGCTGAATCATGCGTGAAAACGAAAAGATGTAAAAACGTCAATGCATCGACTTCACACTAGTTTGTAGTTGCTCAGCATCACATACGCAGCAAAATCACTGACAAACAGGGCAGAGGAAACACACACACCTTTCCCAGGGGGAAGGTCCTTAATGAGAGGAGGAAGTAAAGTCCACCAAAGGGGGGGCCAAGCGCGGTTCATAAAATAAGACGACTGGATACTTCCTGTTTCAAAAGGTGTATACCATAAAAATATATTTACAACACATATACACAACTCAAGGAACGTGGAAAATAAAACACAAGAAATGCCAATCCGTACCCTCCAAAATAAAAGTCTCACACGTGCACGTCACAGATTTTTACGGACATTCAAACCTGTGCAGTTTAGTCGATCTAGTCTTCTTTACAATACTGGTTCCCAACCAGAGGGTCAGGACCCCCTAAAGGGAACACGAGATGAATTTAAGAGGCCGTTTGATGATTAATGCCGGAACAAAGCTGCCGATGCAGATCTCCACTGAGCTTTTAATCTTACGTTTTAATTAGATATTATCTGTTCTATTGTACAATCTGTGTTTTTACTGTTTTCTTTTATTATGCTTTTTGCACACAATGAATGACCTCCATGTATGATAATGTGCTGCACAAATAAATATTTGCTTTTTCCCTTAATTGGACAAAAACTTATTGAAAACTTTTACTTTTACGTTTTTTCTTGTGAAATACTGAAAATTTATTCTATCCCTTAAGGCTTCTAAATCTTTTAAATGAAATAATCAGAGAAGGGAAAATCACTCGTTCATACTAAATTAAACCTCCAACAACTACACACAGCTGTGATTTAAGGGAACACAACTCAAAAAAAAAATACCACGTTTCTTTCTCCATCAGATTATTTTTTAATATCGATTCCCAGATCTCTGCAGTCACCTTGCTAAACGCTATGTTGTCCTCACTAATACAAACGACGGGACAAAACCCATGAAAGACGGTGGACGTTGGTACTTTAAGATACGGTGCCCTGACAAAGAATCAGTTTGACAGTGGAGGGAGAAGATTAATGTGTCTGATGTGTGTGTGTGTGTGTGTGTGTGTGTGTGTGATTCACTGATCTGAGGTCTGGCTCCACTGTGCCCATGAAAAATTTAACCAACGCGAGGCGGAGTTGATACAGTACCTGTTCAACTCCTCTGAGGTGTACAATACAAGTTCAGAAACTTCCCATGAATATTTCAAGATGCTAATTTCAGCATCCCAAAGGATAATTTGAATTTTAAAAAAACGGTACACTTTTATGAGGGGTGACAGGAGAAGAGATGAAGATTGTGAAATCTATTTAAAGCACGGCGAAACCGAGCACGCGGCCTGACTGCAGCTCGCGAGCGTCTCCCGTCGCCGCAGTCGTCACAATACAGTGTGTCTCCGCCCACTCCAACCGATGTTTTCCCCGTTGTTTCCGCATTCGCTGATACAGACATGCAGATATTGGTTTGTGTTACACAAAACATTGACTCGGTATAGAAGAGAATAAACAGCCCTCAAAACTAATTCCAATCCCAAAGAGTGACGTGATTATCTCCAAAGGGTGCCAAATTAAACATCCCACAGTGACTGATACATCATTTACTGCCAGTGTTGTGGTTTAGCTCTTTGCAGGGTGAGATTACAACTCCAGTGATGTTGGGGGGGGGGGGGGGGGGGGGGGGTCCACTCTGCTCTTTTTCTGCCACTTTCAGAGAGTCTGGGGTTTAATCCGACACTGTCAGGAGTCATCTTTTCACAGCAAACACATCAAAGAGTCCGGGAGAGAATC
>NW_019525475.1:152958-154734 GCF_002814215.2 Seriola lalandi dorsalis | reverse complement strand
CCCACCACCACCACCACCACCACTCTCTGTCTGTGATCTACACAGAGGGCTGTATATGGCAGCTTTACATAAATTCATGAGACTATTTCGCCCTAATTAAAATCCATAAACAAGCGAAATGCAAGTTCATCTGTAGTTCACAACAAAATGTCTCATTGATTTCCTATGTTCTTGTAACGGGCGAGGCGTTGTGAACGGTGTCCTATCAGGGTGAATTCATCAGTTTGCACAAATCATTTTTTCCTCTCCAGAAAATCCTTCAGTACATGGATCTTTTTGCATATTGTTTTTTTATTTTGGTGGTTATCGTCTGTAAGAGAAGTACAAATGCCCTGAGAGCTCGACACACTGCAACGTCAAAAAAACACAAGCAAATTCAATCAATCAATCAATCAATCAATCAATCAATCAATCACAGTCCCCCGGAAGATGTGTCCCAATGACCCTGGTGAACCCCTGACCTTTCCTCTAGCTCCACCGTGAGGTTGAAATGTGCCACGAAATTTGACTCAGACGTTCATGTTCCCCTCAGGATGAACTGCAAAAACCAGAGATGCAACGATTAGTTGATTGATCAATTAGCCGATATATAGAACAGGTATGAACAGGTTCTTAAATGTGAGACTTTGCTGCCTTCCCTTATTTTATATCACAGTAAACTGACTATCTTTGGGTTGTGACGGTTCGTCAGACAAAACAGGACTTTGGAGTTTTCACTGTCTTCTGATTGATTCACTAAAGATGAACTAATTAACCAAGAAAATTAATCAATAATTCAAATAATTGTTAGTTGTAGTTGTTGTTTGCAGTAAAAGCTTTAAGGACCATCAACAGGACGAAATTCTGGTTTGTGTTGGCAACACCAACAACGTCCCCAACAGCCTCAGCAACTTTGTACTTGGTGCTAATTAGCAAATGTTAGCATGCTAATATGCTAAACTCTGTACTGTGTACAGAACATGATGGAGGGAGCTCGACCGGTTCCTGCAAAAGCTCTGTCACCTTCTAGTTTCAGTCTCGATTTTACCTGCTCAACAGCACGTTAGCGATGTTAGCATTAGCTGCTAGCATTTTTTTTGCAGACTCGTTGAGCGTCGAGTTCGGGTTTAGGACATTAAAAATAAAAAGTGTTTGATTCCCAAATGGCTGCACTCGGAGACGGAGTGATGAGAGCGTTCCCAGAGGACATTTATAGTGTTGCACACAGTGGTTAAAAAAATAGTTTTGTAATAAATTTACAAAGAGAGAAAGAAGTTCAATTCTAGGCTCCGTTCTCACCTCACAGGGTGTTTCTGAAACTATTCTTTATACTGTATCACCAATTCTGACTTGCTCTCTCTCTCTCTCTCTCTCTCTCTCTCTCTCTCTCTACATATATATAGAAAATACATAAAAGCCAACCGAACTGTTTTTCATTTCCATCTGTCCTCTAAGGTTTTCAGTATGTCCTTTGTCAGACTGCCATAATTTCCTGCCTGGCAGACTCAGAGCGGCGCTCGGAGGCCTGGCCTGAAGAAGCAGCTCTGCAGAGGCCACAGAGACTCTGGCTTCAAAGCGAGTCAGTATTAGGAGTGACCAGTAGCTGAATGTTCCTCTGCATAATTCTCCGGCAGAGTCTGAGCCCTGGTGTTCCCTGCTTTGTTTAGGTTGCAAGCTTGACCCACAGGCAGCGTGATGCCGTGTGGAGGGAAGACTTTGTGCTAGTCTTCAAGCGATACTCTTCACATACTTTAAATGCATTGGACTCTGTCGTTTGGGGGGTGGGGGGGGGGGGGG
>NW_019525475.1:148987-152938 GCF_002814215.2 Seriola lalandi dorsalis | reverse complement strand
GGGGGGGGAACGACGACACTTCAACAGCCGAATCGTAAAAATTATAAACATTTGAAAAAATAATTATGCACAGTAAGCCGTCCTGTCTCACAATCTGTTGGAGAAAATCTACAATTTTTTTTTTTTAAAGTTTAAAATTGCTCAGGCAAGACGGGCAGGGTAAAAGGAAAAAAAGGACAGCAGATTCCCTGTTAAGATGCGTCTGCAGCGTACTGTGAATGTTGAGATTAAAACGCACTTTGATGAAAAATGGAATTATGAACACAGTCTTGTCCTCACTGAAGGATGCCTCACCAGAAGAAGGGCTGCCTTCCTGAGCCTTGAAGTAAATCCCTTGACATCTCCTGATGTGATTTTTAATTAATTCTGAAGTTTCTTGCAAAAACACGGAAACTCGCCCCTCACAGGGAACATCCTTTTGACAGTGCGGTGTGACTTTTAAGGGCATGTCTTAATTCATCTTCAAAATGCCACCAAAATCAATGTAATTGCATTACGGCAAACCGCACCTAAGGAGAAAAGTTTCTGGCAAAGTAACTTCCCGGTCGCCACAAGAACGTACCGACACGATAAAGTACCCGGTGAAATAAACATGTCAACCGATGATTCATGTTTCTGATGCCTGCAGTTTAAACTTTTCCTGCCGTGGTTTGGATCCACTCTTCTCTGGCAGCAGAGCCGGTGCTAATTACAACTTATGGAGAGATAATCTAGGCCTTCCATATTTATGACGGCACAACTGCTGCCTCAAACGCAGACAAAATTCACAAATGCTCAATTTGCATCAGGTCCGGTTATTGAAAGGTTCCTGGCAAATCCTGCCTGTTATTGCTGAGCTCATTTTTTGGACGACCACTTGTGCCTTGTTGACAGGAAAACGGAGACATTTTCGTGCCATCTGGAACGAAAACCCCCAGTCAAGTGACATTTCTGATGTGTCCTGTTTGTAAATGGTGGAATAGAATTGTGCTCCGTCGCCTCTTATACAGCTTTGTAATCTCGCCAAACTGTGAAGTCAAGGTGGTAAACTGGCACAACCGTCGCTGCGGCGAGGTCAGAAATTTTAAAAAATGGCGAAAACAGGACTGTCAGCTCGAGGGAGGCCAAATAAGCAGATTTCCAGAAATGTCAAACTTTTGTTTTAAATTTCCATCGTTCACCAACCGGAGGAACACGACCTCGACATAATATTTCAAACCAAAAGTCAAGAACAGAACCAATGTTAGTTCGTCCTTTAACTCTTCCTCCTCCTTCTCTTGTATGGTCGACCCTCCGTGTCACACCCCGTCCTCTTTTCTGGTCTTTCGTTAAACTCAACACGAGGGGCCACCGAAAAGAAAATGGCGGCAGCAGCGTTTCCAACTTTTATCTCTATCCAGGCTTTTTTATTTCTTATTTTTTTAATGTGTTGAAATAAACACTGATTTGTAATTGGGTTCTGCATAAAAAAAAATAATATTAAAAAAACACAGCAATGTGATTATATTTTCTCACCAAACAAACAAACAGTCCCATTCAACCAGGCAGAGCTGTTGTTAAGTTAATAACAGCCCGTGATTATCATTTACTTATCATTTTTATGTAAATTTGGCAGCAGCAGCAGCAGCAGCAGTGAGACGGCCTTTTAAACAGAGCCTGCAAGAGACATTTACATGTGTTATAATGGCTGTGTGATTTACGCAGACTGCAGGAGGTGAGAGAATCCAACCATCCAACAGTCTGTCAGCCGGCTCGACCCCTTGACAAGGAAAAAATCACATCATGGCCTGCTTGGATTGATTAGCTTCAGGCTCCTGCCTGTTGATTGGCAGCTTCAATTCTGCACCACTCAGCAGGGGGACACAGTATCGTGTGTCAGAGTGCTCAGCTGATTGAGCCCCACAGACCACAGAGGGGGACAGGGGGGAAGCTGGGAGAAAAGTTTCGAATGAGTGCGACCAGGTGGAGATATTGCTGCGCACACGTCTATATCATCAGGGCTGCAGCGGCTGTCGGGGACATTGAGGTCATGTCCTGTGTGTTTATTGGAGGATTTTTAACTCTGCAGTCATAACATGAGCTGCATGGAGAGAAAACCCCATTTAGATTTTTATATATTGGGAAATTTATTTACAGGTTTGTAATTTTCTGATAATCTCTTGGGACATTTTCTGGAAGGAAGAGAGCGGTCCGCAGACCGCCAGGAGTCGCTCGCAGGGTAAATTTGTTGAACTATCACGTTTTCAATTAATGCTGGAAAATTAAATCGAAATAAAAATCGCAATACGGCCAAGTGCAAAATACTGTCACCTTGTTGTGCACTGTTAGCACCACCGAGTGTTGTGGTGCTACAGAGACGCCCCGGCCTACAATTTCTGTGAGAATGAAATTAAAAAACATCCTAACTGAAATCACAATATTTAACATAATTGCAATATGAATGTGTTTGCATATCGTGCAGCCCTACTTTAAATTTAGTGTTTCTCAAACTGTCTAAGAGACCACAAAGCCTGCTAGTGACTAATGTATGTATGTAACATTAAATCAACTCATATGTAAATTCAAACGTTATTATTTGAAGTGGTTGTTCTGCAGTGTTGTTGGACGACACTGTCTCCTCCCGGAGCCACTTAATGTTTTACAGTTAGCTTTAGATGCTACATGACTAGCGCCACCTGTTGCCATGCAGCGTGTGTGAGTTTTCTCTTAGTGGTTAAGTGCTCCTTGGTCTAGAGAAACGGTTCTGTTGGTGTGCTCGGTCGTGTTGAGATTTTTTAGTCACTTCCAGAGGAAACTTGCAGAAAAGATGAACAACCACCTGATTAAAACTTCCTGGGTACTGGCGTGACTTCGACACCTGACCCCAGTCTTTCAATATTCCTCGCTACAGCCCTGCACATCGTTTAAGATGAAGTACAACACTTCCCACATAAAAGTGACTGAGAGGCTGAAAGGTTAGGAGGAGGTGCATGTTCATGCAAATGCAACAGACAGCATTAAACACATGTATATGCCAACACTTTAGTGAAGCCAGCCTTTGCAGTCTGATATGCAAAGGCTGTGCTTTAGTGTGGGTGCATTGACAAGGAAATCCCAAGCATTGCAGGGCAATTAAAAATTTTTGCAACGCTGCATTTTGTCATATAAAATATGACTGAAATAATTTGATGCTTTTAAGGTTTTAACCTCGACTCGAATCACCACACAGCCCCACGTGGCGAGACTTTCAAAAGACTCTCTGGCTAATTAAACCATTTTGAAATCCACAGAAAAAACCTCAACAACTCGCGGATCTGGAGCGATGAACAATAAGCTGCATTTCTCAGTCACTGAAACATTGACTAGCTGCTTGACATGCGAGTGCCGGGAGGCTGGATATTACCACATCTTGTATCGCTAGCACGCTCAAAATGATGCTAACGTTTAGCATGTTATCCTCGTTAGTTTAACATGTATAAGGAAATGTTATTAGTTTTGCAGGTTTTCTAAGTAATAACTTTAATTGACTAATTCAAACTTGACCTGATGATGGCACTAGATGAAAAATTAAGGCGTTATTACAATTTATCACCAAGGAAACATGAACATCTTTCAAGCTTTAATGGAAATCTTAATCTTAATTGAAAACCTCTGGGAACCATGAATATCTGAACTTTTTTTTTTTTGCAGCAGTGAGGCTGAAAAGAATCAAAGTCTCCGCAGTGTAGACTAATTAACTGCTGTTTGTATTGATCGCATTTAACACCCGTTAACTCCTTGTGATGTGTAGTGCGGCTCAGGTCGCTCGGCGTATATCACATGCTTACCCCAGCATATCTGTTGTCTGTGTTTATTCATTAGGCCGCTCTGTAGCGCGGAGGTCACGCCTCCCGCTTGATAAGGTTGCCCTGCTGCCCTCTCTAACAGCTGATTTGATTCATCGACATCAATTAGAGCAGCTCAGGGCAGCATGCCGGGGGGGGGGGGGGGGGC
>NW_019525475.1:128487-148916 GCF_002814215.2 Seriola lalandi dorsalis | reverse complement strand
CCCCCCCCCCCCCCCTCCTATTACCTAATCGGATGTCACATGATCCCGACCGCTCATACATTAAGAATATCTGGTGTTTGTATCTAGTTCTGTCATGATGGCATTTGTCTGACTCCAGTGTGATTTATCCCGACAAGAACGACTTCTAGCCACAGATCAGATCGAGAAAAGCTTCTTTTGTGTGTGTGTCTGTCTGTGTGTGTCTGTTGTGTCTGTGTGTGTGTTTCTGCAATTTCACATTGGGGGATAAATGGCACCAGCAGTAAGCATTTGCATGGTTAGGCAGAGAAGGCCCATTTATCTTAATCAGGACTAATATCACCATCAGGGAGATAGAGGGGCTGAGCTATCTATCACATTCCTCCCCGGTTTTCTTGGGGCAAAAAAAATTACTTTCAATCAATCTCCAGAAGCAGATAAGTCTACCGCAGAGACCTGGAGCTTCATCACTTCAAAGGAGGGTATTTTGGGGGTGGGAGGGGGCAAATTCCATCAGGGATGAGCTATTAGCTATTAGAGACCACACAGTCGGCGCTGAATCAGAATGATGGTAATGTTCCCCAAAACATTCAACACTGCTACTCTTTTTTAATTTTATTATTTCTTATCCTATTTATTCTGTAGCTTGCTCTCCTAACCTTCCACTATTGATTTCAAAGACTGCGAGAGTGTACATCGACGTTGGTATCACAGCATATCATCCCGTAATGATCTAAAAGAGGTCCACTTACTGTTTGGCAGGCATTGGTATTCTGTAAATAAGCTGCTGGGTGTAATGTGCTGAGCAAATCTACATTTCGGAAGCTGTTCATATTTTCCCTTTCAATCACAGCGCTTTCATTTAGCCGCCAACTTAATAGCTCTTCTAAAGCAATTAATTTGGAAGCGATTTGAAACTTCTACGGTGTCACTTTGTTCCCTCATTATTTTGATGCAAAATTCATTTTAAAAGTAAATTAAAACCACCCATGTTGTGAGTGACAATCTTGTTAGAGAGCATCTGAAAAAGCTTTCATTACAGAAGGGTGTGCATGTGCTGTCAAATGTGAGTGCCATGCCTCAGAGGACATGACAGATAGGTGCTTTTCATGCTCTCCTAAATGTATATTTTCCCAAAAGTGGTGCACCCTCCCCCCCCACACACCCATCCCCATCAATCGGGTGCATGGGAACGCAGCAGAGCGGATGGCATATGTCAACACAGCGACGCTCCATCGGAAAAGCAAAGGAGTCGCCGGGACCGAGGCGGGAGATCAAGCGTGCGCTTGACACAGCAGAGTGGCTCAGCAAACCCGGGCCGCAGCACCCAGCTCTCCGGAGCCTCTCATCCCTCGTCACGATCAATCCACCGCAGACCAACCGTAATCCTATTTGTTCAAATAAATAATGAAATAGCTGCAGCCCCACACGGAGGCACACAGAGGGTGGTAATTGCTGCGTTTCAGGCTGGATCAGATGGGCTCTGTGGGAGGCTGGCTCGGCTCCACCGTGACCTTGTGTGTGTTTGTAATTTTCCACAAGCTTAGTGGATGTGCGGCAAGCAGGGGCCCCTCGGTGGGTGCGCAGGAATCCTAGCACCTGGGGAGTGTGCCAAGGCCATCCGAGTGAACGGCTCGGTGTGACGGAGCCGCTCTCACGACTTAAAAAAAGGAAAGAGAACACTAACGAGGGAAGGATGACATGACAGCCATTAGGCAAGTGCAAGGCTGTAGAGCGAGTGTTATGTCCTCTGCTGTGCTCTGATGCACTGTAATACGTCTTGTTCAATTTGTTTACGGCGATGCCTCAGTGCATTACAAGGACTTGTGAGGGAGCAAAGGAAGTTTTATTTATTTATTACATTTTTTGTATTTTATTTTTTTTTTTAAAGCCCGATCCTCCAATTGCACTTTGCTCGTCGTCAGATTAACCTGTAATACCAGACCTCTGAGTTTTTCAATTAATGTTTATCCTGTCCTGCCAGGCTGTGTTTGCCCTCATAATCCCATTAGCCCTGACACAATATTCCATCATCTGGAATATTTTCTGATGTTGTCCTGACCAGTCAAGCTTCGGGTCACGTTTTGTTCACTGGAGTCGCAATCTGTGCCGTTGGGCCGGGGGAGGCGGCGGCGGCGGCGGCGGCGGAGGCAGCGCCTATTTGCAAGGTGAAATATTGCAGCGAGGTAGGTTTTTCCCTACTGGTCAAAACGGTCGGTCGTTTCGTGAAGTTATGGCCCGTTGTTGTCGGTAAGGTGTGATTGCACTGACTCTTATGGGCCATCTCTCTATATTGCCGAGACATTAAGCAGAGTCATGGAAGGGTCAAGCCACGAAATGTTGCCGGAGAATGGATATGACTGATCAACTGCCACGGCTTTCCACAGTGAACACTTCAGCCTCCCAGTTCTTTAAAATGAGATGTCTGCAGCCGCAGCAGAACCCCTGTAAAAATGTGCCCAGCTACAAACAGGAGCGTGACCGCGCTGAAATCACCGTCAGCAACATGCATTTCCTGTCACGTTTGATATCTACACACAAAATACGATGCAGCCTTCTGTCTGCTGTAATCAACGTCAAGAAGTTTGCCAAGGGGATGGGTGAGAAAATGATACTGATCTTTCCGCCGCATGATGAATATGAAGCTGAAGCAAGAAGCCAGTTAGCTTAGCTTAGCATAAAGACAGGAGAAAGAGGGAAAGAGCGAGCCTAGATCTCTCCCAAGCGAAGTAAAATCTGACTTCCAGCGCCTCTAAAGATCACAAATAATCATCTGGTTTGTTCAATCTGCACAAACACTTAAACTTAAAACACCTGAAATGTTTCTCGACTGGGACCAGTAACTTCCTGGAGTCTCCACCAGTCACAATCACAATCCCCAACCAACCATAAACTGGTTTTCTAACACTTCACTTTTCTGGACGAGTTAAACAAACAAGACATAAAACATGACAATTAGTCAGCTGTAGAGGTGTTGGCAGGTGGATTTTAATGTCAGCTGGTTGCCTGGCAACTGCTACAGTGGCACATAATCCACTACAACAGCAAGTTTTCACATTGTGTTTTCTGCTAGCTGTAGCTTCATATATGTCATATTTATCTTGTTGATAATGAATATCAAATCAATCCTTTTATTTCTATAGATTAATTTAACCAGTAATTAACCCTTTAAAACATTTAACCAGCTGTTTGTTTGAGCTTCTGTATGCGATGTTTACGCCGAGGGAAATATTCAGGATTCTGTGTCTGCACCGTCCCATCAGCATCGGTTTTTCTGGATGATTTCTGCATCATTTTGTTCACATTTCACCCAAAATTCAAGCTGACAGATTTAGTAACTCTGGAGACATTTGGATCTCCGTTTAAAATTTAAAATAAGGTCTGTTTGTTGCTGCACAACAGGACTGTGTAAGGACTGGCCCGCTAGCAGTCACTGGCAAGGGATTAACACTGGGATCTGGCTCAATAGGCGCTAGCAGCACAACAGGTCAGTCAGTCAAACGAACCACAAAGATAATTCAGCATTTTTATTTTATTTTATTTTATTTTTTTCAAATATTAAATACTGCCTCACTCAATCTTTATTTTAGCAGCATGTTTTCTTTGCAGCGAGTTATTGTGTAAGAGTTTTCTCGTTAAAATGTATAACCTTTGGTGCACAGAATGCTGATTGCACACATGAAGCTAAGTGACGGAGCCCAGAGAGCCTTTATACAAGGTGAGGCCTTTGTCAAATAGACCACCTCGCACCAATTGCAAAGAACATTTGTGGAGAAAATCATTTCTAGAAATTGCTTGTTGGTGGTGTTTTTGCCAGAGGCGCACTGGTCCTGAGAGAACATGCTACAGAGGAGTGATTGTGTGTCATGGTTTTATTAGATTTCTAATTTCATCATTCAGGCCGGAAAAGTGCTTTGCAATCTGGAGATAAAAGAGAAACCTGAGTAAGGATGAAACCGCAATTTAGTTGTTGTTGAGGCCACTATTTCCACTGTTGACTTGAAAATCTGTGAACAAGCAGCAGGTTTGGTTTTGTCTCACCACAAAGTGTAGACATGAGGCTGAACAATCCAAGATCAGAGCTCTCCAATCCCTGCAGGTCAGAGCTTGTAATCTTTGATTCATCTCTGCCTCTTACTACTCATTCCTTGTCAAAGCTCAACTTTCCACCGTCATCAATCATTCACCGCTTCGCCAATGACCTCCACCAGCCATGCAGCCCAAAAAAAAGAAAAAGAAGAAGAAGAAGAAGCAAAGTTCAATGTAAATTAATCTGACGGACAGAAACCAAACGCACCCCGTCACGTGAAGGAACGATGGTTGTATTCACACCTTTTATCTAAACTGTCTTGCTTCTACGTTTGACCCCTAAAAAAAAAAAAAAGTTGTTTTGCTCCAGCCACAAGTATTTGTTGTCTTACAAGAAGATTGCTGAGAACAGAAGTGAGAGAAATTTCATCCAGTGTCATCATCCCCAGCCATTAGTGCGGCTATTTGATCAGCGCTAAAGCAGAGCACAGTCATGGACGCCGGCCAAGCTGCAAATCACAGTCTGACCACTGAGTGAATGAAAGTGATGTGCAGACATGTGTACAACAAAGTGTCCGGGGCTGCACCACAGCTCCACGGGTTAGAAGTGGCTGTGTGTGTGTGTGTGTGTGGGTGGTTATTTAACCATGCAGCGCTTGGAGAGCCTCATGGTTCAGTGACTGGCAATGACCGGGAGGGGTGCCGAGCCAGCTGAATGTGCCGAGCCGAGTGCACACTGCGAGGCGGGAGATAAGCATCCGGGCGATGGCCTGCTGACAGGAAATGGTCACAAGTGAAGAAAAGTTGGCCGGAAAGGTTTGGCTTTGTTGCTTTGTGGTCGCTGTGCATTCACACGCTGCCATTTCCATTTAAACCCTTCGAGCTCCATTGTCAACATGCTGAACATTATCTTATTGAAGTGTTACCCTGTTCGCTCACGCACCGGCTGTAACCGTAACCATTTGTGTTTCCGTGTGACCTGAGGTGATGGCGCCAGGAGACATTTTGTCGTGTCACAGCGCTGCTGCTGCTGCTGCTGCACAGGAAACCGCTCTCCAGACTGTCGCCAATCCACCGCGCCCTCAGAGGGTTGTGCTCATTTCAATATTTATTGAAATGTTATCAAACCCACTCAGAGCGACTCACGGCAATCAATGGCGTTTAGGCTCCGTGCTGCAGAGGCAGGCCGCTCCCCGCTCTCGCTAGTATTGTTTGTCGTCATGCCATTCGCCCTCGTCCCTCTGAAGAGAAGACGGTGGAGTCACACCTCCATAATTCCCGCCTCAAAGGAACAGTTCAGCTTCGATTGCATGCTGACAGACTACAGTGTGTTTTAATTGACAATGGGCATATTTTGCAGGTGGGGGAGAGAAGCAGGGGAACATGGGAAAGAGCAGGGAACACTCCGCTGCACACAAGGCCTCCCCTGCAGGGTTCCTTTATATTTCCAACAACATACATATTTGCCGGTACCAGCAATTTTCCCCTCCTGCCACTGAGAACCAGCAGTTTGCCTGAAGAAGATCCTCCAGCAGATTGAATGATCACCGTTCCTGTTCCAAAGAACACAACCCCCACCCCACCCCCTCACAGATACAAGCAATCTGTTACACTGATAGCAAAGAAGTGATACAGCGGATAATAAATGATAAATGAAAGAGAAAATCCACCAGGTGACAGCATTCATGGGGAAAAGGAAACATGAGTACCTAGTCCCCCGTGTTGCACCATCAGCACCGAGGCCGAGATAGAAATTTGTCACGATGGACTGAGCTTTGCGTTCTCAACAAGCCGAAATATCCTTGTCTCTCGCTGCACTTATAAAAGGGGCACAGGGAGAGAATGGATTTCCTTTTGGGTTTAAGTGGTCTGAGAGGGGCTGGATTAAAGAATCATGAGATAAACAACTGACAAACTCAAAACCTGTAGACCTCGTCACGCCAGCTGTGCATCAGCACCACGTCAGGAAAAACCTCCTCTGTTTGCATCAAAGACCGCTGCTCTTATCTGCATTTTAAATCCGTGTATAGTGAACTAGCATGAAGCTAGTTGTTTATTAAACACTCACACATTCATGGATCAAGTCACTGGAGAATTTCAAGTCACAATATGGAACTATGAAACGAACTAAAAGTAATTGCAACCATGATCTGATTTCATGCAGGGCTCTAGTAACAACAGGTCGGTGAGCCAATCAGAAGAGAGGAGGCTCTGAGCCTCTCCTCTGATTGGCTGATTGTTTTCTGAGTGATCCAATAAAAATAAAGCGGATTTCAGGTAAAAACACTCAGAGAAACCAAATCCTGCAAGGTTTGGATGGTGGGTCCAGGTGGGCGGGGCTTGGTGACTGCTTTGTTGTGACATCACAAAGTTCCAGAAGTCCTGACGGCTGGTTTTAAGGCTCAGTTTCTGAATACAGGCTGTGTGCATTTCTCTGTGGACTGAGGCTTTGATACTTTCACACTATTAATATAGAAGCTAGAGCTGATCTATAATCACACTACACATGGACAGAGACCTTTAGACTATGTGACAGCTTTAACGCTACATTACATGCTGTGAATCCTGGGCAATTTTAAATCCAGTATGGAAATAGCAGACTTCACCACTAACAATAAAAAACGACAATATAAGAGGCAGAAATATAAGTGCAGAATATGTCAAAGTTGGATTTCATTTCGTTAAAATCTTAAGGAGTAAAAACTTTAAATGGACAAACATTGGTAAGAATGTATCTTTAAAAGAAAAATAAAAAAACCCAGCCTTGAATGAGCAGCATCTCTTTCCTTTCAGTACATTGAACAGAAGATTGCATTCTCGTCAGACTACCAGTGGAATATGGTAATAAACAACTAAAATTTTAAAAAACAAAAGCATTATGGATTCAGACTCAAGTAGAGCAATAAAACCAGATGCAAAGAAGATGCTGGAAAATACCATTCAGCCTGACCTAAACAGCTTGGTGAAAAGCCTAAATTGTGCATGTTGGACCTTTCTCAGTTAAGTGTACCCGACTGCCTGAAGAGTCCTTGAGGCATTCTCTGGCTACAACTACTGATCCAGGTGTGTTCAGGCGCTGTCTTTTTCAGCAATAACAGACAGTCCTTCATATTGAAAGGACAAACAGTGTATCCATCTGGTTCTTCACCTTTTGACTCGTCATCCTGCCAAAAATACAGATTTCCGCTGGAGCCCAGCCAAGCATAAAGGGTGACCCCGTCGTACCAGCGTCTCACCACATCTACTGGGTTTTTTGTTTTAAATCCGTCCCTTATTTTTCATCATAACCCTCAACTTTTTCTTTCCCCCTGCACAGAATATAATACATTCACACTGCAGAGGTCAAGGCAGAAGTATATATCTCCGCATCCCGCAGACGGCCAATGTATGAACAAGCCAGGGATCTCACAGGACACTGAGCAGATGGCGAAACCACACAGTGTCAGCACTTTCCCCCGGGCAACCTGAGAGACTCGCTATGGTCAAATGAAACACGAGACACAGCAGACACCTTCAAACTCTATTTATATTGCTTTTTGCAGATGGGCCTTTTGCGTTTGAAGGGGAATGTGAAAACATACTAAAGCGGTCGTCTGCAATAGATTTCCCTCCAATTCCTTAATAAAGAAACAACTATAAAAATGCACCAACACTGGAAAGTCGCACCGTATGCTAGCAGCTGGTTATCTTAGCTTAGCATGGAGACTGTAAACTACAGCACGATGTCGCTCTCATGTCTGTTTAACCCACACAAAAAGTGTAAACATGAAGTCGTGTCACTTCTATTTCTGCCACAAAGTAAAAGTACTTTTATTTTTAACTGAATATCATAATCACATTATCACCAGTTTTATTAAAAGATATTTGCATTTGAACATTAGCAAGGTGTGAAAAGAAGGATCCAACTTAAGCATTAGCTAATGTGCTCTTAAAGATTAGCTAGTTGTGGTTTCGTGTGCTGACGAAAATATGAAAAATATATCTTTTAATTTCTAGATTTTATGTGTAAACTTTGAGGCAGTATGAGAAATCTGATGCTGATATTGATAACACAAGCTAGGTTCATGTTTTTAGCATCTTTCCAGAGGATATGTTGTATTAAAATCTGTTTCACGAGGTTTTACAGAGCTAGCATAAATGTTTTTAGGTCATTTAACATAGTATTTCTTTAACAGTTAACACACTACAAGAAAAGTATTTATTTAGCTTTATACCTGACAAAAAAAAAAAACACCTAAACAAATTACATATAATATGTTAATTACTGAGTTTTAAAAGTGCTGTTGTGCAGATTTTGTTACCTCAGCCGTTTCCCTTTAGTCTTTATGCTAAGCTAAGCTAACTAGCTGCTGGCTCCAGCTACATGTTTTCCTTACAGATGTGAGAGAGCGTATTTCCCTAAAATATTAACCTATCTTATTTAGTTTCAGTTCTTTGTAATCTGAGGTTTGTATTACAGCAAATGTTTTAAAAAAAGCTACTGTTACACCTAATAGCATCTAGTGCAAAACAAATGGAGCTCCGAGACGAAACTATACACCCAAGTTGCGTGAGAGATGAGGTTTCAATGGATGATGTGTGGTCGGCCCAATCAGTGGTGGAACAGTGTAGAGAGGGATTGTCTTCTCACCAGCGCATCGATTGTCTCCGACTCTAATTCCAGCCTGTCTCCAATATCCCAGAGAAAGGTGGCCGGCCACTGTCGAGATCCATCACATGCAGCAAATGTATAGTTGGACACGAAACAATTGTTTATTGTTTTTCAGCTTAACTTGCTTCCTGATGAAGTTCATTGATCTCTAAAGCAATCCATGGTCCCTGGCTCCACATCATTTGTTCCTCTGTTGAAATGATTGGTTTGATCTCAGGGCCAGGCGTCAGCTGTAATTACTGAGATGGGATTTTCAACTGTCAGCATGATAAATGGCCGTTTGACTTTATTTGTCTCGGCCTGCCATTGGCCCTCGCTGCTACCTGTCACAGAGGTGTTCTGTTTCCTTTACTCAGCATCACACACGCACACAGAAACATATTGAACACCTATTCCATCACTTCAACAGAAAATCTTTGGATAATAGCAGATAATTTTCAGGACAAAATGCCCTCGGTGAGCGAAATGGTTTGACACGGCGACTCTTTGCTTTTCCGGGAGGGACTTTTTGTTTTTTGTTCAGTTTTTTTCTTTTACTTCTGTCACAAACTTAGTTCACCTAACTGTGCCTCTGCAGTCGTACACACACACACACACACACACACACACATCACCTGGGCCTCAGTGACCCCCCCCCATTTTGTTACAAATCACTATGCTGGCTTGCAGCGGGAATTCACAAGGGGGCGGGATGCTTGCAGGTGCAGAGGTTTTTGTGCATCAATGAATACCGCTCCTGGCCCAGGGCGACCTTAGCCCTTATCCCTGAGAAAGGATCAATTGTGTTTCCAGACTGCATGTGTCAGCTGCTGGAATAGGAACACGATGCTAATGATAACAGTGAATGCAAGGGGGGTTATTCATAGTGCAGAACAAACTTATGTATTTGTGGTGATGGTAAATACTTGTCTAAATGGAAAAGGACTGCTGTGAGTGAGAGATGTTGGATGCACCTCTTTAAAAAAAAAAAAAAGAAAAGAAAAGAAAAAGGTTGCTGATAGAAATGTTTTCTGAGCAGCCTTTCCACAACCCTAGAAAGCACCTTTCACAGCAAACCTATCCATTAGCTGTTAAACAAGCTGTGGAACATTTTGTCTTTCTGAAAGTAGCAACACCTCAGAATGCATTCGCCCCTCAACAAATCAGAAATTGTAGTTGAAATCATTCATTTGGTCCGTGGACCGCCAAAGAGAAAAAAAAAAAAGAAAGCTGCAGAATCTCAAGTCGTCAAAACCATAATAGAGTTTTTTTTTTTTTTCCTTCTTCTGCCCACCTCCTCAGAGCCTTTCATTTCTGCGTGGCAGTGCTCTTTCCAGATCAATTATTCCCACTAAAATAAGTAAGAGGAGGCCATGAAATATTAAAGCGGAGGCTGAGCAGGGGTTGAAAGCTTCCCTAACGCGGGGGTGTTGTATCTGTTTTATTTTTCATGACGGTGGAGGGACTGTGGCGCGGAGGAGGCGCTGCAGTCGCTTGGGGCCGTTTCCGTGGTAGCTAATTTAGTCTGCGGCCCCAAAACTACCAGATGAAGCGCCCATCCAGAGTTGAAGAAGGGCCGGAGCT
Source organism: Seriola lalandi dorsalis (assembly GCF_002814215.2). NCBI lineage: Eukaryota > Metazoa > Chordata > Actinopteri > Carangiformes > Carangidae > Seriola > Seriola lalandi. The sequence continues at coordinate 138,694 of NW_019525475.1, read as the reverse complement.
CACGGCCCGAGCGCCTCCCTCCTCTTCCTCCTCCTCCTCCTCCTCCTGTCTGTCCACTGTTGCCTATTAACCACAGAGCTACTGTTTATTATTTAAGGCTGCTGCGGCTTCAGCTGCTGACTCAACCTCGGTCCTCGCACACATACAGGACGAAGATGCGAGACAGTCTCACGTTTCGCCTCTCAGCGTTGTTAGTGTTTTCCTCGTCTTTCATCTTCTTATTTTATCCGAGCGCCACGGGGACCGGGAGCGCGGCGTCTTGTTTGGCTGATTGAAATGCAGATCAAACTTCCAAAGCAGTCTTAACACCAAGCTTGACAAATATATTACCCACTTTACACTTTTTATTTTGCACGCCATCATGCTAAATTAAAGCAGCTTTTTTTAAAAAAAAAAAGATTTTTTACCTGCACCATGTTTTTGGAAGTGGCACATTGTGCTTGAAGCCCTCAGCAGCTGACACACTGTATACGGCACTGAGCTGAGCATGTTTATTACCTCGTTTAAAATGTTGCATGAAAAAGTGATGAGCATCACCCTATTCTCAGATCTGTTACCGTTTGACTGTACAATACCTTCCACAGGTCAGTGTTTTCCCAGGTGCCATGTTTTATGTATTTAACACCCCCCCCCCCCCCCCTCCTCACTGTACCCCCTTCCCTCTGCATAATGGAAATGCGGTATTAGCTCTGTAGCTGTCAAAGAAGCAGATGCTACAGTACCTACAGTACACAGAGTGTGTATTTGTGTCTGGGAAATGGGACAGCAGTGTATGGGCACATCTCACTGACGGAGCTTCAAAGCTTATTGTTATCACTGTATGCACGCCAAGCATCAGCCTGCTCCAGATCAAACACTACATTTGTCACTCTAAAGCTGACGTTGAGAGGATAGGATTTTTTCTTTTTTTTTTTTTTTAAATAAATCTACAGAGTACTTTTCAAACAGCACGGTTCACAGACTCCCCTGGAAAATTGTTTGCTGAAAGTCAGCAAAGCATCTGCTTCTTATTCTTTATTATAAATAACACAGGTCTCATCGTTTGCTTGAATCATGAGCCGAAGGTGAGATCAGGTCGCGCAGGACACAGACAGAAAATGAATGTGGGTATCAATACTGTAAGTCTCATTTCTCCACAAGCATTATAATGTCTCTTCTGTATCTATTAAGCTCAGCCACTCACGTCTCCTGGTGTTTAGCTATTCAAGTAGTTATGGGGATTCATCTCCGAGATTACAATACAATAAAAGGTGAATGCTTGCACTGCACCGGAAATACTCCCAGCAAAAAAAAATAAAAAATAGTCCCTGGTTACATCACAGTCTTTGGATTATCCTAAGAAATGGGGACACTGTTTCTGGAAAGAGATGTTGCTGTTTTTAGCTTTTAACCGTTTGGAAAAACAAGGGGACACTTCAATACTTCAACACTTCAACACTTGTGAACGAGCCAAAAATAATAATAATTTAGAGCGGATAGTTTTGGCAGCCGTTATGGTCAAAGTCTGGAGCGGATCCTGACGACGCCCTATTAAAAACGATCTCTGCGTCCCGGTCACTTCAGGTTAGAGTCACTTGTGTTCTGAGCTGCTCTGGGTGCTGGGATCCCAGAATAACTGGCTGTGGGTCGAGATTAAATGTGAGTTTTCATTGTTGCGGAAACCCGAACCTTCATTGTGTCGGGGGTTTAAGGCAGAGGATGGATATCTGGAATTAAAACTATCTGCATGACAAGATACCAGAGCTGAGGGAGTAAATGTTTTTGTAGATCACTGCCTCTGCTCTTCTCTATCGAGAGCGCAGGCAATGCAGCTAACGTTAGCATCCGGCTGTGCGTCAACATCCCTAGCTTCTGATGAACCTGAGGCACAGAGAGTATCTTCATTATGTCAGTTTAGCAGTAACCTCTTCCTGTTCTCTTCTATCCTTCCTTTTGTTTGCGCTTGCGAAACATTAAGCTGCTAAATGAATCGTCCATTAGCTGGAGAAAACTAGCTTGATGCTAAAAGGTTAAGAACAAAACTTCGACAGGGAGCATGCTCATTGGTCAGATTAGGATTTCCCAGCAGGCCTGACTTCATAACTTTTGAGAGGAAAGTAGAAATGATATTTATCTTTAATAAAACATGCAGTTGTGGAACATTTCAATAAGGGAAATAAAAATATAAAAGACTATGAGGCCGGGCGCCTGACAGCGACGGGTGCACCAGCTGCAGCTGTGGACAGTAACATCATTGGTACCGTGGTACATTTCAACTTCGTGCTCTCGCTCTGTCCACTGATCCGACACTGTGATCTGATTACCCACGACACATGTAAAGGAGCACCGACATTTCTACTTTGAGTAATGCCGGGCCCAATCAGTCATGCTAACACCCATTTCCAAAAAAAAAAAAAAGAAGAAGAAAAAGAAAGCTGTTATGACTTGGCATAACACCTGACTGCTAATGACTGCTCAACAGGTTGTGTCCTGTTTTGAACCCGAGTTTAATTCTACAAATCAGAGTTCTTTCGACTTTGTGAAAATTTAATTTGCTGTTATTTCCACTGCAGTGACTTCAGGTGAACTGTTGCAGCGAGCTGTAAACAAACACCCAAGAGAAAGGTTTGTGGAATACAACATCGAGATCCAGAGCTGAAATCAGCCTACGGAGGGAACAAGGCAATAGCTGTTGCAGAGTGTGAATTACACCAGCAGCACATGAATATTTAACGTGTGATCAGGAGAGACCTCCATTATGTGAGCTACTGAGCTGTAATGTCATGGCTGATTATGAGAGCAGGAGCGGTTCATGCGCTGCAGCTGAGCTGAGCTGCGAACGTATGCAAACAGGTAGCTGTCAATTCATGTTTAAATGCATGGCTGCTCAGGTGCAGTTCTCTCCACACACATAAACGTGCACGTTCACAAAACAGAAAAGAAAAAAGAAAAGAAAGAAAGATGAATTCCAGATGAATGAGCTTGAAAAACATATTGGAAAAACTTCAAATGTGATTTTGTTTTGTTTTTTTTCTTTCTTTGCACGAACTTATCCGTGGTCAATCCAGCCGTCGCAGAGTGCAGCGCCGTCTCTGCCACTTCCTTTACTTCTCTGCTAATCTCGGGGGCACTGCTGCAAATTACAATTTAGGATTGATGAATTGTGGCGTCCGTCCACACCGGGTGCTCCTCTGCCCCCAAATCAATTTAAGTGACTTTCCCTCCGTAGTGAGAATGGACTTTTTGTTAAATGACTTCATGAGAAAAAATTATAGCCATAAATTTGAAGCCAACACCAGCTGTTATGAAGATTTATTGCCATACTTAATGTTAATATACCACCCCGCCCCGTCATATCACACGCTGAGGCCACTGTAGGTCGGTCAGTGGGGTTTACTGGTTATCTTTGTTATTTTCCTCACTCCAGTGTGAAATTAGTTTTGTAAGAAAAGTCAGCGGCTTCTGAGATAATTGCCAGCTGTCGGACTGAAGGTGGATGTGTCCTTGTTGGACCTAGTTGTTTAAAAAATGATGTTCAACACACACGTACTTCAGATTTATTCACAGTCGCCATCTTGATTTTAGGGTTGGTGAAATCGAGTGTTTCATAGCAGAAAAATCGCTAAACTTTCCACTGTTAACTGAAGTTCCCTGAAAAACCTCTTGTAATAGGTGTAACATTATGTCTTAATACAACAGATGAAATATCATTTCACTCATTTGTCAAATATTTTCTGGTTCCAGCTTCTCGGAAAAGGATTTGCTGCTTGTTTTTAATCATATACGACACTGAATTCTTTGTGTCATGTGTCATTAGCCTCTGGCAGGTTATGATCAGCTTCTTTTACTACTTTCTGATGATGCACAAACTAAATGATGAATTTATTAATCAAGAACATGATCAGGAATAGTATCCGCAGGCTAACAAGCACCAACACCACCTAACAGCTTCTTCTTGTTCAGTAATATTTAACGGGAAAGGCGTCGGGCTGTGGCTAAGTCCTGGAAGCAGAATGCTCCGCTGTTGGTCCATGTTGAACTCAACAAAAGTTGAAGTTGGGGTTTTTTGTGAGAGACCTGGGAGAGGTGAATTGTTTTGTTTGATTTATTTGACGATTTGGGAACTTTTCTATCCAACTTTTTAACCATTAAATAAAACCTGAAGAGGATAAAAACCAGAAGAAGCTCAGACCGACAGAACACACAAGGGACAAACAGGAACAGCATCATCCTAAAAAAACAAGGAAGAAAGAAAGAAAGAAAATCACACATGGTGACACATCTCACAAACAACTGTCGCTGCCAAACTGCAGTTAAATCTGTGAGTCGCACTGCGCTCGTGCACAATCACACACGAGCCGAAGTAAATTATCTTAAGCTGAAGATAAACTGTGTTTTAAAATCTCCTGCTGTAAACCGACATTTCGTCACATCACAACCGTTCGAAAGAAAAGATATTTTTATTAGCGACAGTTAATTAATTTGGTTTGTATCTGTAAAGTCACGCTGCGGCTCGAACATCGAGAACTGAATATGTCACAGAACCTGCTGAATATTTTTGTGCTCATTGATTTGGATGGAAAGTCAAAGTTATTACTGGATTAGATAAAGTGAAATTACGAGTAAGAGTAAAAAGAGCTCTCCGGCCGCCTGACCACGAGGCTGCAGGACCTGGGCGGTCGCATGAACGCGAGGATCAATGAGGATTGTTCCTCTCAGACCGAACGCTGTTCACCCCCCCCCCCCCCCCCGCGCTGCCACTCCAGTGAGTTTAGTGAAGCAGAGAGACGACGTTTATCAGCGATGTCTCCGGCAGAGATGATGCAGTTTTAAAGTTGATAACGTATGTGCAGCAGATGGTGACGTGACTTTCAATTACACTTATCTCGCAATCTATGTTTACTGAGCAGCGGTCGAGGACCTGCGAAAAAGAGGGAAACGGAAAAGAGAAAAATATTCTAACAGTGGAATATACACACATTCCTTTCATGTGTTAGCTTTGCCCAGAGGGCCCAACAGCGAATACTTTCCAATGAACATTTTCTGCTGACCGGGACACAAAGACAAGTGTTACTGCAGTATCACTTCTTGAGGCTAAACCAGCTTTTATTTTTGTTATTTTCCTTCGTTTATTTTGTATAGCCTTTAATCACATTTATAGCCTCAAAGGACGTCTACATGCCCCCGCACTGAGGGAAAAAAATGAAAGCAATAAATGAAAGCTACACCCCCCCCCTTGACCTTTGACCCTCAGTGAGAGGGAGAAAAACTCTCATTAAGAAGTTGAAATCAGCAAAACAAAGCGAAAACAATTAGCAAGCTATTCCACAGCGGGCTTTAATATCAGCAGTTAGGAAGCACGCTCCTCTTATTGCTTACGAGGCGATGAGGGGGATGTTATTGAGATTTGGTTCAAAAGGGCCGATCCAAGTGGGCTCTTGTCATTATAAAAACTCAAGACATTTCATCCTGGCACGCCGAGCAGTCAGACGGAGCCAGAAGCAACGGTATGGAAGCCTAATTGAACTCTCTGTGATTCCCCCTCTCAAGGGCTATTCTCAGCGCTCATTATCTTACCCTTGTCCCCGTAAAAAGACCAGATGAGTTCGCTTTGACTTTGAACCTCCCTCTCCAAACAGGTCACTCCGGCTCCCTTTGTCCTTTCATCTTCCCTTTGGCTTTTATAAATAAGCGGGTCTGCGTTTCTCTCCAGAGGCGCGGTTGCATCACCTCAGACAGCTGCGAGCGGTGGCTCTACTTAGATCCAGGAAAATCTGCCCTAATCACTTTTGTCGTACTCTGTGCTGACTGTGCCAACACACCGGGAGAAAATATATAGAAGAGTATGAAACTGAATTTTCTAGGACACCGTTAATTTTCTCTTCTTTACACTTGTCATTTTTCTGCCACCGACTTATTTTCACAGAGAGGCTTTATGTACAGTGCATCCTCCGCTCTCCATTAAAGTGTCGCCTCTCTTTTATCCTTGCTCACACATGTCTCTGTTTACTTTCTATCAGCGAGGGATCACAGTGGTTAATGCCGCCCTGTAGACGGCTTCTCTGTGGCGTAGCCAGTAACACAGCCTCATTCAAAAGCCATCTGGGGTTGTTGCACTTGCTACTTCAACACTTGCAAAATTCATGCAGTCCATTCTTCAGTGCACGGCATAACTTTCAGGCATCAAGATGATGAGTGAGTGTGCAAAGCATGTGACTTTGACACAGTCTGTGGCATGTCTTTAAATCATGAGGGCAATCTTTCTCTACCGTTGAAACGTTCTCTAAACGAATCCTTATCCACTGTGTTGCTGAGAGTTAAATGAATATCAGCAACCAGGTGAATATGTGTACAATATTGTATTAGTAATAGTTGATGACAACCAAAACAATAAAGACGTACAGAGAGAAAACAATATGATGCGTTTACATGTGATGTAGTCGTATGTATCCGTGTTATGTATCTGCCTTTTGTGAGGGGGTGAAAAGGAAAGTATAGAGGACGTCAATGATGTAATATAAATGTAATCGGAGGGAGAATGTCATAAAAATAAAATAATTTTTAAAAAGAATAATAGAATAAAAATAATGATATCCTGTCAATGTAAAAAAAAACTAAAGGAATAATAATAATAAATCTCACAACAAAAAATATGCTAATATGATTATATAATGCAATAAAATATAAAACTATATCATAATAGTGTGGTTGTGTTATGACAGTATAGTATGTGTTATTTATATAATATAACTCTAAACATGTTCTATTATAATAATATATTACGCATTATTATATTACGTAACAATTCTAATTTAACGTCATATTTTCGTCAAAATATCTCATTCTTGCTTTAACCAAGTATTTTTAGGGCATTAACTTTACCTTTTATTTACTGCACACGTGCAAATTCATCCAAACGTATATTGGTTGTGAAACATGTTACAAGACAACGTTTAGTTGTGTTATACTTTTAAACACATGTGGCAGACCAACTCTCTCGTGACTCATCTCGGGAGCGGTCACATGTTTTTGCTCGGCAGAGACCGACCTGTCCTCGCAGAGTGTGATTATTAACGCGAGTCTGCCTCTGTGTTGTGGCGGGAAAGATAGGCTGCAGCCTCCAGTGACCTTGAACACAAATAAGGCCAAATGCTGCCTGAGTTATTTTTCACTTATTGTAGCACATGGGTCATTTGTTGAAAGTACACCCTCCTTTTAACTCTGTGACCGCGGCTGCCCCGCAGTTGCTTCTTCAGCCCCACAGTGAACGGCTTCATATCTTCCTCTATAGCAGCGCACCCTTCGCGCCCTCTGTGAGACATCAGTACAAACCAGAGCCGGCCCATGAGCTTTGAAGTTTGTTTCAAAGATACATCAAAGACTGCTGGAGTACAGATACAAGGGTGACATACCTCATTTAGTTACGCAGAATTTCACACGGCATTTTATAAATTTAGGCCATCAATGTAATTGTTGTGATGGATCCAGTAGCAGTAAAACAGTATTAATAGAATCCAAGCGTTAGAAATTCAGTTTTCTATAAACTCATCTCTACACTGAATGGTTGTTACAGCTAATCTGACTTCCTGAGACCATGCTACTACATTTAACACAAACTCTCTCTTTCAATAAATGTTCCCACTCATGATCTACATCAAACACCTCCCACCATCTGCTGCGAACTCCAACCTGCCGCTCACCTGTCAACTGTGTCAACACGTACACACTTACACACACAGACTTTAATTAACTCCTCAGCTTCAGAATCCACTGACAGGCAATTATAATGTTTAAACATACATATATATTATATATATATATATATATATATATATATACACACACACACACACACACACACACACACACACACACACACACACACACACACTGCAAAGCAGACCATGTATCTTATAGAGAACTGTGTGTTTAATGGACCGTGAGGAAGCCGGATGCTTTGTTTATTTGCTGGGAAAGTGAATCATCAATTATGGATGTTTTTGAATTTCTATATGAATTTATAGAAGTGGCTGAGACGTATGCGGCTGACCTTTCACTGCTGCAGACAGACCCAATATTCTCTGATAAAAACTATAACGATTATACTTGAGTTTGTAAAGCATATTTCTGATGCATGCAAAATTTAACAGGTTGGCCTCATTTAGCATGTACAACTAGAGCTGCAATGGTATGTGGAAAGTTCAACTAATTAACTTAACTAAGAAACATGAACTGATTTATTAAAATGAAGCATCTACAAATAATGTGGAGGAGGAAAATAAACATCCAAATAAGATTACAAGCTGATGTGATCTGATCTACTCGCTACTCCATTAAAACTCATAGATAAACTGTTGAAACAGAGAGCTTAGTTGCTATAGTTAGCTACATGTTGGCTAATGGAGGAAAAGTTGATATAGTTAGCTACATGTTGGCTAACAGGGAAAGGTTGATATAGTTAGCTACATGTTGGTTAATGGAGGGAAAGTTGCTATAGTTAGCTACATGTTGGCTAATGGAGGAACAGCTGCTATAGTTAGCTACATGTTGGCTAATGGAGGGACAGTGCTATAGTTAGCTACATGTTGGCTAACGGAGGAAAAGTTGATATAGTTAGCTACATGTTGGCTAACAGGGAAAGGTTGATATAGTTAGCTACATGTTGGCTAATGAAGGGAAAATTGTTATAGTTAGCTACATGTTGGCTAATGGAGGAACAGCTGCTATAGTTAGCTACATGTTGGCTAACGGAGGAAAAGTTGATATAGTTAGCTACATGTTGGCTAACAGGGAAAGGTTGATATAGTTAGCTACATGTTGGCTAATGGAGGGACAGTGCTATAGTTAGCTAGACGATTCTCCAGCGCTAACACAGCGCTGTGGATACAGGTCTGACTATGAAACTTTAATAAATAATTTTGCTAAATAACATCCAGTTTATGATCCATTCATAATGAAATACATTTTGAACATGAATGCTGACGGAGGGTATTTGAGCTCGTCTGCTGTGGTTGTAATTTCAAAATAAAAGGTTAGGAACCACTGGTTTAAAAGGGACTTAACCAGATAAGCAAATACAGTTTCGCTGTAATCCCATGGATACTGAAGTTAATACCTGCATGGCAAATAAGATTAGGTCAGTATTACCAATGTGTTATATTCATTTCAAATAGGTTTTTCTATTACGTCTGATCTGTGACATTGTTCGAGGGATAAAAAATAATCACAATCTACAAGCGGCAGACTTGAACATCATGAATACACCCTTGAAATGTGAAACAGACTGAAAAGGGATCTTACGGTTCTTTTCTGTTAATTCCCGACTTAATCTACTATATTTCTTCAAACCCATCAGATATTGAGAAAATACATTCGTCCTAGTTACCAGATTATTATCTACCAGCTGGCGGCTAGCAAAGCACAGTGATTAATTTTTCCAAAATATATCACACCAGCTTTATCCAGCGTTCAGCACCTCTTCTGAAAGTTTCCCTCAAGGTGCACTTAGAGTTGTAAAGTACAGGCTTAAAGGGAGATTAAGAAAATGACTCTGTGGTCAAAGGAGCAGTGCGGGTCCCCCGAAACATTTCTGTTGAACTGTGTGTGGAATTTAGACCTTGGTAAAGTCTAAATAACCTTTAAAAAACTCTGCAGAAAAAAAAAACACATGGATGCTACATCTTGGAGAGCTACTACGTCCCTGCACTGTACTTTGATCTGATTTAAATGAAGGCTACCCTCAACAAAATGGCCTCTAATTATTTTGTCTTTGAATTTGAAATGAGAATACCCACGGGACACTGACGGAGGTCTGAAAGAGCTACAGCTGAAAGTAATTTTCTCATTTCCCCGTGCTCTGTAAGCTCGCCCTCCCCAAACACGGCGACAATAAGAATCAAGAGAATTGGACTCTAGATTAAATTATGCGTTCGAGGTTTGGGAGCACAGAAAGGCCTTGAGTCAATGTGTTATTTTATAAGTTTATCTGCAGCTTTTTTCCAAATGTAACCCCCCCCCCACCATCACCACCCCTCCCGTGCCTATTGAAGAATATAATGTGCTTTCTTCATAAACACATCACCACTGTGTTTTAAATGATAATAAATAAATAAAAAACTGGCAGAGTTGCTCATCAACACTTCCCCTCTCAGAGAAAACACTGTGGCAGTCTGCCATCTCTCTGCTGAATCATTACATTCATTGCCATAACTACACTGGGGGGGGGGGG
>NW_019525475.1:126623-128441 GCF_002814215.2 Seriola lalandi dorsalis | reverse complement strand
GGGGGGGGGGGCAGACAGAAATATCCAGAGGCCGACTCCAGTCCTGGGATTCTCACCCCTCAGACTCAGAGCTCACCTTGACATTTCCAGCTAATGACACCGAGCGAGGGCTCAGGATTTTTCATGGCTTTGTACACGTGTGTGCCATTTTTGCGACTGAGCTAATAACGGATTCTTGGATGTAATTGTGCCAGTCGGCCCAGACCTCTCTGTGTATGATATCTTTGCATCTCCAGTGCTTTACACACATTTTCCTCCTTTATTTCCTTTTAACATTTAAACTGTATCCTCATTTTTTTTTGTTGCTGGCACAGTCTGTCATTTGTTTTCTTCATTGCTGTCCAAATCCCTCCTTGCCAGTCACACAAACAAGAGTATTTATTAACTGCAAATGCAAAATGAACATTTCCTTCTGCTGCTTCTTCACATGACAAGTGTTTAACTGTTGAACCATTAAGTGGCTGTTACTAAGAAGCCAGCACAGGAAACAAAATGTATTTGTCAGAGGTTAGCGCTGCCTCCTGCTACTGAGCCGCAGTGAGGTGCGACGACTCCTTTTATTTAGCCCCCAGTTTGTGATTCTTCCAACCTTCTGGATGTCTGAATGATAAAATATATTGTCAATCTGAAGTCTCCTGTCTGTCTCTGACCACGGGTAAAAAACATCCATCTACCAGCACCTCTAAAGTTTCCTTTGAACCTTTAGTCTCCACTTAATGCTAAGCTAAGCTAACAAGCTGTTTGCTCCAGCTACATATTTACTGTACAGATATGAAAGAGGCATCGAGTTTCTTATCTAAGGCAACGTCCAAATACCATCTACACCAACACACCTGAAAATGCATACATGTGTAACCTTAATTATTATTATTATTATGATTTTTTGTGTTATTGTATAAACGATGGAACAGCAAAGACAGTTATAGCGTTAAAATGCAGAATTTAACTTTAACTTAACTCAACAGCTGCTAGCAAAGACATCAAGGTCAGTGACGCTTGTAATTCCTGCTGATAAGACCCAACCAGGAAACGAACGTACGTATCTACGTCATCGTTTTCAACGGTTTCTGTTTTTCTGTTTTCAACAGGTCCAGATGTGTTTCCAAAATCCAAAATCCTCCTGTGGACGCCAGGAGTGAACGTCGCAAAAGAGATGCGTTTTAAAACTATAAAGTCACAGTGTGTATGCATCAAACTCTTAAAAAGAGACAATAAGCATATTTTGTAAGATATGTTACATAAGATGTATTAATTATTCCTTTAGGGACTATTATTTCTGGCCTTTGATGCGCGTAGCACATGGGTGCGGTCGCTCTAAAGCAGGAGAGTCATTTAAATAAGCAGATTTTGGACGTCATTAGATGATGCGGTCGTCGTATCGTGCTTCATGTTTATGCATCCGCACTGTCAAAGCTGTATCTGTAAAAGTTGTTGTTTCAGGGAATGCGGTGAAGTGTTTTCTCATTGGCACTCTCTCCTGAGGTTGTTCTCCATAGAGTGCATGAAGCCTGTAAATGTGTCATCTGAACAGCAGGGGATAACTGCTGTGCTTTCTTGGTTTTCAAGCCTCTGATGCCTACCTTTGATTTTCCTCTGCTCTCAGCTTTGCATTGATACCATCTGGCAGCAACAGAGAGCTAGTGAGCTGGGGAGGAGAGAGGAGGGGAGGCGAAGCATGGGGTACTCCGCTGTCTGATTAATCATGCTAATCAGTGATGAGGGGTTAGAAGTCCATTAACCTGTTCGAAAACGCCACAGACTGCCATACTTCTGAGGGCGCGGGCCCAGTGGAGCGGCAGCCACAGATGGAGGGGGAGG
>NW_019525475.1:120484-126603 GCF_002814215.2 Seriola lalandi dorsalis | reverse complement strand
GGGGGCGGGGCGGGGGGGAGTCAAAAAAAAACTGCAGGCACATGGAGGCGAACTGAGGGGCGAAACACCTGTGCTGGGGATGGGATGAGGAGAGTCCAGCTCCCTCCCTTTGCAGCACTAAAACACCCTCAGCCCTCCCGCCGCCCAGCACGCCACTGTCGCCTCGGAGGGGTCAGCTGTGTCTACAAGACAAAACTGGGGAAACAAGGATAAAAGGATAATCCCGTGCTTGGCTAACGTGTTGGGTAGCATCACAAAAAACAAAATAGCGGCTGAGGTGGTCGGTGTTTGTATTTAAAAAACGTAATGAGCTGAGATTACAGATGCAGCCCGCCATGACACCGGTTTGTAGTTTCCTCCAGTCATTTCTCGGCTGTGGCTCCAGAGGCATCGAGTTCAACAGCACCTACGTTTCTAACCAACGGGCAACATAATTACTCCCGCTAATTCGCTTTAAATGAAAATATTGATTATTGTCCTTTGTTTTTTTGTTTACATTATCCAGAGGTTACAGTCGAGGTTAAGGGAAGATTAACTGAAAGGCCACTTGTTGTTGACGTTCTCATTCAAGCCTAATGAGGGAAAAAATGATTAGAAAAGCGCCACGGAGCCGCGGTCTCGCTTTTCTGTGAAAATCACTGTTTGAAGGAAAATGTCACAGCCATCCACTCAGGGCGAAACTGCAGCTCTCACATTTCAGTTTGATCCTTTTTGAACAATTGAGGACGCCGTTTTTCGTGGGCCACTACCATTTATCAAAGCTCAACACAAACGCAAGGCTGCGGTACAACACTACAGTAGCTAATGCAATTTCAAATCAGATATCTCTGGAGTCACTAAATGTGCATTATGAAAAAGTTTTTTAAAAAGTATTTTAAAGTGAAAATCCACCTTCAAACACAATGCCAGTGCTATCCTTGAAATATGAGAAAGCTGAGTATTTGTCCACAATCCTCTCCCACAGCCAGGACCCACATTATCATGGTTTCTACTGTCTGAAACCTTCAAGCAATAAAACTTATCCAGTGGCAATAACCTGGAGATTTCATCGAGTTAAGAGTTTTTTTTTTTGTTTTTTTTTTCTAGTCGGTATCGAGGATCGTCAAGAGACTCTGCCCCGGGGTCAGTCGTTTCCAGCTTTGGGAGAATTGATTTGTTTGTGTTCACAAAACCAAATTGGGGAGAGGAAGGTTACACACTGTAAATGCAGCAGCCTCCTGACCGGCAAGTCCGCGGGGACGTGAGCTCCAACATTTAGGCGAGTCTCTCCCTCCGTCTGGTCTCTTCATTTCACTCTGTTAGCGTCTGTGTGTGGGTGCTGCAACGTGCAGGGGCTGAAAACACAGACTCCACAGATGATGGATCTTTCAGGGGGGATGAGCAATTTAGAAAATAAGCCACGACGGCTCAGTATGAGCGGTTACTGAGCGTGGAACAGCCACTGCTGTCTTTACCCATCATTTCAACAGTAGTTCCAGTTGCCTACTTTGCATTTATCCTGCTTTTTTAAATGTACAGTATGCTCTGATGTAGATCATTGGCCAGCTGGCTGGATACAGTCATGTGACTTCACTATATATATATACACACCTATATATGTTTATCTACTTTGTATGCACACTTTATTTACAGTAAATAAGTACAGGGTAAACCGGGGTAAGAAGCCCTCTGTGGGCGTCCAGCCTTGCTAATTTTATATTTGGGGGAAATATGTACATCATCACCTAACACAATAACGTACTAGCTGATCAGTGGTAAGAAATATTATCAGTTTAAAAGGTTAAATAGATGAGTTTACGATAATAACATTATAGTTAGCAATACTAGCTTGTAGCACTAGCTTGCTGGCTTTAATTTAATTTATTAATTCAATGATATTATTTCGATTATTATTCCATCTTGTTTCAGATCAATGTTTTTAACATGTTTTTATGTTCATTTTGTCTTTTTATTTTTATCATTGTCATCATCAAAGTTGAATTTATATTATATATTGTTTTTAAATAAATCTGTCTTGTCCTATACGCCCTTCAAATTGGAAATTGATTGGCAATAATCAAACTACTCTAAAAACAAATGTGCCATTAACATTTAAGCTGCAGTTAAAGTAATAGTAACATCAGAATTTGAAAATAAAGTTAATCTATTGCATAAATAGACACATTATTGTACATTACACAGATTATGTTCAGTGCCATTGGTTTTAAAATTCCTACTTTCTCTGTGCATCTCAAAAGCAGCACAGTTAAAGGTCACCTCCATGACACGTCTAAAGTACATTTAAAAATAAAATACTCTGCTTGAAATAATCATTTGTGTCTGATATGGATTTTTCCAAAACAAAGTTGCATCCACTCATAAAAAAAAATGAATATGCAAATGTTTATTTCTGAAGTTTACCGGATGCAAGATGTCTCTTACTTTCCTGAGAAGTTTATTCTCAGTGTATGTGCGCCGGAGGTTTAAGGTGAGAGCAGAGAAACTTTTTCCTCTGCACTCGCATCGTTCTGCACTGCGAAGCTCAAACATCCAAGTGAAGGAGGAATAAGCAAAACAGAGGTACTTTAGGACCAAGGGAAGATTGTGGGACACAAACTGCAGCCTCCTGCATGAAAGTTAAATGCGCTACACTCCCATCAACCAGCCCGACCTTTACACCCCGAGTTTTTGTCTCACTACATTATGGGCACATTACTTCCTGCATTGGCACTGAACATTGGCACTGTGCATAAATCATGAGGTGCACAATTGCTCAATATGGATGTAATTACCTTGGGCAGAAATGTGCAGCTCTTCCAGTAGCTATAGGACGAACGTACAGAGACAAAAGAGGATAAAATACGAGGTCTGGAGAAAAATAAGTTAAAGAAGGTGTAAAATCAGCCCAACAAGCAGAGGAACTGCATCCATATTGTATGATTATACACCTCTGAATGCCATCACTGGAAGTAGTGTGCCCTATATATAGCATGGCAGAATGTAAGGTTGGGATGGTGGATGGTTTACGGATCACAGACCTTTTCACTTATCTCTAAAATCTCTCCCCAACTTTAACCAAGTCTCTCAGCTGCCTAACCCTGATTGATTGATTGTTTTGATTGACAACCCCGTAGCAGCAGAAGTTACACGCTGTGCATTTAACCACATCTTGTTAACTAGAACCACAATCTTTCCCTGGGCTTAACCGCTCCAGAGATATTTGAGAAAGCGAGAATCAGGGTTTTCTGTGATGACGGGGGTCGATACATAATCAGAGCAGCGCCTGTTTAATATCCTGTATCCTCTACTATCTTCGGACCGCAGCAACGACCTCGTACTTAACATGAAGCGGTAAGAAGCTAGTCCGCCGGTCCGTCTCTCAAACAGCCTAATGTTGGATCTGTTCGTGTTTCCAGCTGCTCCCTATAAATTTTATGGCTGGTACTTTCAGCTGAAGACAAAAGGTAGTGGACCTCTCGTCGCAGTGAACTCATTTAGATGATAAGCCCATGAATCTATGTTGTATAACTATATTGGTGAGGGGTTACAGCTACAGTTGGGGTTAATGGTTAAGTTATTATTTATTCATCCCTGTGGGGGGAATTTGTCCTCTTGCATTTAACCCTTGAGAACTATTTAAGAGCAATGTGCCGCTACAGCGCAGCACCAGGGGACCAAGTCTAGTTCTGAGGAAAGTGCTTTGGTCAAGGGCGACTTTAGCAGTATTTCTCTAAAAAGCTACTGTAACAAGGAAAACATCTACAGCAAACATGCAAACTCAACACAGATAGCAGAGGGCTGAGATTTGACAGCGGGGACATTTAAATGTAGATTTAAAATCTAGATTTTGTTCAGTTCAGTCAAGTACAGCAGAATCGAATTTCACTCAATACCCAGAGTTGAGTAGTGCTCGGGTCAGTGTTTTGAATTTACAAAACCAAAGCGCACTGAATAAAGAGTTTTCCCATAGCCGTGCAAGAGAGATGCTATCATCAGACTCTGTAAGCAAACTTTTCCACTCCTGTTCCTCTGATAAGAAACAAAACATCTCACAACACACACACACACACACACACACAGTCTTTATATTGGTGCAGATGAAGGAGAGGCTTTCCACTGACTCATTTTTACATAATGCTATGAATAGAATACCCCGTCTGTGAACCTACCGCAGCACTGATCTGTTTCTGGATGTAACAAAAAGCCTCACAACGCAAAAAAAAAATATTAATTAAAGGGCACAGAGATCCTTCTTCCTGGTCAATACCACTGCGTAGACTAATCACTTAGTCCAGCAGAACAAGCTATTTAGAAATGCCAAGTCTCTATTAAACAGAGTTCTTATCTTTCCTCTGCAGATCTGAGAAATCCCAGCTTACTGTATCTGGTTCTGTCCACAGTGACCTCCCTTTGAGGCCGTGTGGCGCACTTTCATTTTACATTCACCGCTTCTTCTTAATTTCACATTTTTGCTCGGACTCTCCGTGCACTCACATTTCAATCAGGTTCTAAAAAAATGTTATTCCCTCAGTCCCCTTGTTTTAATTCCTTAACGCTGGTCCACAAAGCACAAAGTAAACATAACATACCACGCAGAGGGAGAGCTTTAAAAGGTAGCATAAGAAAAAACTGTCACAAAGCCAACATGGTCAATATATCACTCAATGCACTGTGTTTCTGGTCCAGCTCCGATAGGATCCAGGCCAGGAAGTCTGGGCTCGGACGAGAGGGGGGCTGAACATTGGATCTGTTATTTATCACCATAACCGTAAAACATGGAGGCAGAGCAGGGAGGGAGAGGGAGGAGGGAAGGGGCTGGAGTAGTCATGTTAGGAAGAAACCCGTATCTCCATAGGAGTGATTGATGGGGATGAGGAATCGCTCCTGTCACGGTGCAATTACACCGGTCGGACAGGATGTGTTTGAAGGACAGAGCTGGAGAGCACAGAGTGGGAGGATGGAGTGATTCATCCTGAAGGAAAGCGCAGCAAAACAAATGATGTTACGGTCTTGACCTTGTAACGGTGATGAAATATCATCTCTTGTTAATTTTAAATGATTCCCTGCCTGGAAGCCTTTTTTATTTTTATATATATAATGCATATTTGTTCATTAAAACTCAGAGAAAAAAAACGGTCATGGCCACAGCTGTTGTGCACTGGGAGGGTTTAAGTCTGTTGACGCAGCCCTTCTCGTCCCTTTTTATTTTTGTCTGGCAGCTTCTTTACAGGAGGTGAAGACCTACTATCTGTTAGTTAAAGAGGTTTTCACCACAGGTAGTGCTACAGAGGGCTGTTTTCACAAGCGTGCCCCTGTTTCATACTTTTTCTCACACCTACATTAGCAGGTATGAGCAGGTTCTTTTAAACATGGGTAAACGCCGTAGACGGTAAATAAAGATGGACGTAGCCTCACATCCTGTCACCGTCTTCTCGCTACTCTCAGCGATCAATAATTGGCGGCGGTGTTGCAATGTGTCAAGAAAAGCAGTGAGGAAGAAGAAGAAGAATGCTGGAGGACAATTCATCCTATGAGGAACATGAATGTACGCCAAGACGTTTCACTGAAACCTCTTTAACCAGCAGAAGAGGAAAAACTCACCAAAATCATCAGCATTCACCCTCTGGGGATAATGAATATCTGCACAAAATTTCACGGCAATTCAGCAAAAAGGTTTCAATACATCAAACTTAATGTAGCTGCAGCGATAATGTTTACACTAGTCTCGGCTCAGAGACGTGAGAAGAGCAAATGTAGCTTTCAAGAAATGTAATATAAAATCCTTCATGATTTGATGAGGTCAAAATGAGTCACGATCTTAATACGAGATGGCAACAGGGAGTTTTACTAAATATCGTCTCATACTTTCATTACTTGCCAGTAGTTTCCAACTTTTCCAATACTTTATAAAAAGGTGCTGTTGATCTCATCAGCGGCGACCAAAGGGACGGCTGACCCCCGCTAACTCCAACAGCCCACTCAGCAGTCCTGCATGGATAACAGACTCCGAGATGAGTTCAGTTCCCCAAGCGATCGGGGGGAATTGGTGGTGGATTTGTGTTATCCTGCCTCGCCTTCAAATCTGCTCGATACCTGGCATTTCTTTCTTTCTCTGCACCCCCCCCCCCCCCCCCCCTCCC
>NW_019525475.1:112384-120464 GCF_002814215.2 Seriola lalandi dorsalis | reverse complement strand
CTTCCCTCCCCCTCCCATCAATTCCTTCTGCTCCAGCTTTTCTTCCTCACTCCTGTAAAGTGTCAAATCTCTGCGTCTCTGAGTCGGACTCGTCTTTGTGAATAGAAAGAAACGACAAATGACAAATAAATGAATATTGATCTCCATAAAGATCCACACCCCCGGTTCAATTAGCTTTGAAAGTGTTGTGATATTTCACAGCGTTTCAACATCTGTCGCTTGTGACACATGAGGGGGAAACATTCATCTGATCAAGCGTGGAGTTTATTGTAGAAGAGATCTATTGCATTCTCCAGAGAAAAGATCAATAGTTCAACATCACCAACACACCGGTGACATTAGAGACGGAGAGGATGTGCTCGGCCTGGCATGCATCACCGTAATCAAATTTAGAAAATATGAATAAGATATGCAGAGAATTACCTCGTCGCATCTGCAGCTGCACAAGCTTCAGTGACTTCTTGCTTGAGAAAGCCATTAAAATGCACATTGGATAAAATATTAAAAAATACAATCATCTCTCAGATGGCACCAGTGTTCGTTATCTTTTTTTATCATAGTGTTTAAAACATCATTTCATGTTTGTAAACTGCTGGTATTATTAAAGTGTTGACATCTGACTGAAGGAAGATGATGAAAACAGAACTTCTTTTGTTCATGGTTATGAGGTTTTATTGTAGATATTGTTTTTTACTACTGCAACAGGTGTTAAATCAGTGAGTCTATATTAGTTTTATTCATGTTTTATTTGATTCTTCTCTAGTTTTATTTGACAAAAGCGGAGGAAATTTTCAGATTTCGCAGCCGATCACCAACCTCATTAGACGTTCTTATTTGGTTGAATGTAGTTTGCAAAGTCGGGTGCCGGTGTCGGCCCAACGTCTAATGCCAACGGCAGAATTCATCAACATGATTGATAGTCTACATTATTAATAATATGACAATGCACAATTTCAAACATCTACATATATAACCAAAAAAAATCTATTGTAAATCAGTATTAGGCAACTTGTTTTGCTCCCCTTGATATTTGTGTCATTTTGGCTTCGAAGCACATGAAGCGTGTGTGTTGGCATTTTGAATCCTCAAAAATAAATGTTTGCGTCTCCATCAACCAAAATTTGACGTCCGTCTGACGATATCCAGCGCCTGAAGGGAAGGCACTTGTGTTTGCAGCAGAGTGTAACACAGTGAGTCACGCATAGCGCCCACGTCACTGTCAAACTTTGAATAACATTAAATCAGTAACATCCAGGTGAAGACGTACTGGAGATAGCTGACAGCACACGACACCACAGCTGTTGGGCGTGCGACACTTCTCATGTTTTTCCCCCCCAGTTGTTGACATTTTTGTTTCTCAAACTGAACTTGTTCTTGTTTGCACCACAGGTCACGCAACTTAAACCGGGTTCTGGAGGAGAGACACTAAAGAGACTAAAGACAGTCCAGCAGAACTACGTTTAGCAAATGGACAAAATGGATCTTTTGATCTCTCTAGGATCTCTTGATCCCTCTGAACCACGAGAAAGAGCTTCAGCAGTTTGTTTGACAGCTCCTTAAATAAGACACAGAGCGGTGTTTTGTGCTCATCATGCGGTAAATTAGTGTAAACGACGTTTGATTTACAGCGAGCCATCCTGGCTAAATGAGGATTAACTACAACGAAATTACTAAGACAGCAAGGTTGTCTTTTAGCTAAAGTATTGTTGTTTTCAACAGATAAGGAAATAAGTAGTCATATTTGAAATAATGTCTCTTATTCTGTATGTTATCAGAGTCGCCTGTAAATCCAAGTGAGACCGTCCCGGAATTGTGATTCCAGCCGAGCAAGGGAAGGGCCAACATGTCGCGCGTATTAATTATTTTTGAGACAGCAGACTCCCATTGAAGGACAGTTATTGCTCTGCCGTATGGCTCAATAGATTTGAGCATTAATATGCAACACTCTTTTAACTTTCATTATTAACCTCTGGGCAGGAGCAGTGTGTGGATGACACATAACAAAGAAAAGAAACCCCATCACCCATGTTGAGCTTGAGTGAGAAAATTCAATAGTGAGCTTAGGAAATGAAAAGAAGAGCCTGATAAGAGAAATGACTGGGAATGATTTTTTTTTTTTTTTTCCCCCCATCTCTTATTGTGAGCCGTCTCTATGAAAGGCCATGAGTGTCTGTCACGAGTGATTCTGTTTTCATGGAGTGGTCTAATCCAGGCTCTCCATGCTGTCAGGTCCACTGCCTCTCATTGTGCTCCTTTGCCTGGATCTGATTATCTAGAGCATTACAAGTGGCCAGAACCACATCACCTCATTGTTAAGAGCATAATAGATTTTGGCCAGATTCTGAGCTTTTCAGAAACCATGACTATGAACTACTTTGAATGAGTTCACATTGTCCATTGAGGACTGCAATGACATTCATAACCTTTACTGTGTCCCCCCTACAGCAGCTGCTGATGGTGTATTTCCCCTTTGGATCGCCAGTATTAAAGAGTTGGAAACTGTTGGTGAGTACACTTTGAGCTATACGACTTTACCCTGACAGGTTTTCTGACTTGCACTGGTTGTAATTAAATTGATGATTGTAATAACCTGACATAGTTAGCATGGTAAGTCTTCATTTTCCCATTAAAGCCAAAGTAAAATTCAAATTACCCTCATTTTTTGTGTCAGGAGAAATAAACAAGGTTACGCTGTTATTGTTAACATTCTCAGTTCTGTTGACATTTCTTCCACGCACACACACACACACACGCACACACACACACATGCAGTCCCTGTGTTTGCATTTTCCATAGCAGCAGTTGACTGGCAGTTGAAGGCCAGCATTGCAAAGGGATGCATTGTTCATCTCTGTGGACGTTTCTATGACCTTTTCAACAAAAAGCCTTGATTCTGTAACATTAGTGATTGCCTGTCTTTGTCATTGACCTCCTTGTTGTTGAATCTGAACCGTTATGAAACACTATTTTTACTCCCTGCACACACAGATAATGCAAGTCAAAACATTATACATATATATATATATATGTGTGTGTGTGTGTGTGTGTACTGATTTGTTAAAAATCTTAAGTTAATTTCAGTTCAACTTAATGAATAATAATGATGCTCTTGATAGATACATGAGGTGTGGTGTGTTTAAGTTAAAAAAAAAAAATAAAAACATCCCTATCAATTAATATTGTCTTGTTTTTCACATCTTATTGCTCACCCGCCGGAGTTTGCAGTCGGTCTTGGTCCTGTCGCCATAACAACCTCGTTATTCAGCCTGATCAGCGCCGAGCTCACAATAGGCTCCGCATCAATGGCAGACAAAGCATCACTCTGCAATCAGCCCAATCACTGTACAAGCCACTTATCAGGCTGCATGCACTGACGGGACCCGAAGCGCAATCAGATCCACCTCATGAATGAACAAACCCAGACGCCGACTGCCACTTTTAATTTGATTGGGCAAACAGAGAATTAATGGGGGCTCGCTGGGAGTTCGTCTAGATTGGGACGGGCGTGCACGAGAAAAACCTCATGCAAAGTGTATTAGGAATGATGCCTTTGCGCCTTTGAGGTAGCCATTAGAGCACTTAATCATAAAATATTGCTCTTTGGATACTCGGCAAGTCCTGCTGCGTTAGAGCAAAGTTTGCTCCCTAGTGCACTTCATGCACTTCACTTCCGGGCATGCATTTTTCACTGTACCAGACCTACTTAAAAAGGACAATATCCCCATTTATTAGCCTCAGGTCATTTCTCATTCATGCTATTTCTAATTCCTGTGGTGTCACCGCTCCATGCTGTTAAGTTATTTAAAGTATTTATATTTGCACTGATTGAATAATTGAGTGGTTTCTCAGGGTCATATTATACCTTGAAAATACAAAAGAATCCTCACATCTGATTTCAATTCCATTTTCATACAAGTATTGTGTAGAGTAAAACATCTAAAAAATAAAAAAAATAAAAAGAGGAAAGCATGTTAGTGTGATGCAGAATGTTTTCAAGGAGAAAAATTCAAATGTCCTTTTCATCAAAGGACCAAAGCGCTCTGCTGTCCTTTCACGGCACACAGCTCGGATTTTGTCAAGTGCTGCAGCACCTTTGAATTCAAAGCGATGATTTAGCGTAAACTGTTTTTGTCCTCGGGGTGGAAAACATCATCTTTTTCCTGACACAATGAGCTTAAGTGGAGAAAAGTGATGTTTGCTGAATATATTTCATGATCGTTTAGAAAACTTTTTAAAGGATACCAGTTGTCAGGGTGTGATATGTATATGGCTGTGAAATAATGAGTGAATGTAGCATTTAACTCATTTATGGTGGACGAGTAAACACGATGCAACAGCCACAACACGATTACAAAAGTCACAAATAGTAGAAAAAGCCGCAACACGACTGCAAAGACCACAACACAAAAACCACAACACAAACACAAAAACCACAACACAAAAAAATAAATAGAAAAGCCACAACACAAACACAATAGTCACAAATACAAAAGCCACAACACAAATACAAAAGCCACAACATTGCTCATTTGTGACAATCACATAGCGACAACAATCAGTTACCTAGCAACAACGTTTCACTTACTTCTCAAACTGCTTCAGAAACTTTGCCAGTCAAAATAATATAATCAGCCGAGTGTATTGAGAGCAAGAGCACCGTCCTGTCAAATGCAGGCATGGCAAATGGTCCAGTCGGCTGAATTTGCATTTGTGTTGTGGCTTTTGTATTTGTGTTTCGGCTTCTGCATCGCGTTGACCCGTCTGGGCCGTCGTGCTAATTCTTCACATGGCTAAAATGTATGATGATTAGATAATAAAACATGTCGAACGGATCATACTTTTCCATCTGTGTTCATTTATATGCACACATATTATTTCATGTCACCTCAGTTTATCTTGATTGCTGAAACTTCCTGTTATCGTTGCCGCTGTGCTTCTCTGGTTGAATGGTTGAATTCAGATTCTCTAAATCTTAATTAAAACTTCTTCAGTCTTCCCTCTTGTGAGAGAAGCACCATGTTTAGCTGCATATTCATCACGCAGTATATTGTGGTTGATTGAAGTAACTTCCTGCGTGCTCCTCCATACAACTTCCTGATTGCTAATACAGCTTGGAGAGTCACGCGAACGCCATATCTCAGATGAGTTATCGCCTCGCAGCTGCCTCTTCTGCAAAAAAAAATAAAAAATAAAAAAGCAACCTACAGCCACATGAAACATTTTTATTTACCGCATTGATTATGGAGCTGCTACAGGGAAGTATTTTAAGATAACAATATACTCGTCTCATAAGTGGGAATCACACATTCGAGCTGAGATGAGAGCATCGCAAGGCTTCCAATTTAAAAACCAC
This sequence comes from Seriola lalandi dorsalis, assembly GCF_002814215.2. Lineage (NCBI taxonomy): Eukaryota > Metazoa > Chordata > Actinopteri > Carangiformes > Carangidae > Seriola > Seriola lalandi. The sequence goes on along the minus strand of NW_019525475.1, from coordinate 115,111 downwards.
AGTTTTTCCTGCTCATTCAGATGGAATTCATATGTCTAATACGAACACTTCACCACCCATACGAAGCGACAAATTGAAAATGAGGTGAAAAATTCAAATAGTCCCTTAAACAGCAGTAGTAAAAGATTACATCCACAGATGATTTATTCTCTCCCGTCTCTGATTTCCGTGGTTGTTTTTTAATTATCTTTTTGATCACAGCTCATCATCTTGGTATATATGAGTGTTTGGTGTCATCATGAAACATGACTGCAACATATTTAAAAAGGTAAAAAAAATAAATAAAAACCTTTTTATAGAAACTTTTTAAAGCCGCTGAAATCTTTAAATGACACATATTACACACGTGGCTGTATGATGATTAATCGGTCAGTGGGAAACAAAAGTAAATAAATGAGAAAAAGTAATTAAACGCGGCTCTGTGTGAACACATTAAACACCTCCCTGTGGATGCAGCAGTGGAGCCGATGTGACTACACCTGCACACAGGAGTGTTAACGATGTGTATGTCATCTTTCAGCTCGAGGTGCTGAGCTGGAGGCTCATTTCCAAGGTAACAACAATCTGTTTGATCTTGTTTTCATGCTGAAAGTTTCAACTCAAGGCCAATAATAATCTCTAACATATGGTTATTTTGGTATAATTAACAAGATCATTTTGTTTCTTTTTGTTGTTCTTCTTCTTCTTTCATCAGACACTTTCCAGCCAGTTGGCTCCACTGAATATTTGGTAATAGTGTCCAAAAATGAAACCTACTTTTCTGCTTGATTCATGTAAAATGATGTATTTATATATATTTTTTAAAAAACATATGCAAGCTGATATATATATATATATATATATATATATATATCAAGGCTTCCTGCAATATGAATGCTGTGATGCTATTTTTGGGTGAATGAGGGTGAATGAATCAGCAAGCCCTCACCTGGCAGGACCCCAAAATGTTGGGATTAATTGCTGCAGTGTGGATGATTCAGCACCTGCAGGTAACTCATCTACAGTTTTAGCACGCACCTGCATTATGCAAGTATTTGGTTTGGTGCCAAATATAACATGTTAACCTGGTTTCAAGCGTGTGCGACATTAATGAGAGATTTGCTGGATTTCCATTCTTTCTGCTGGTATGGGCTGTTTTTTTAGTAGGATATTAATTAGTGGTGTAACTAAGAAAAGATCCTGATACTGGCTTTGAATATTTGGGTTTGGCGTCGTCTTTAAAACAGCAAAAACTGTTGTCCTAAATCAGCCATAGTGGAACATCAGAGTGAAAGTCAGATGTGAATCGGAGCCACATGGTGACTGAAGTTTGATCATTTCATGGCCAGATGCACACACTGCAAAACAACAATTTGCCCACTGAAATGCAGGCATCCTCCATGCTCTGATAGAGAATAAAACCACCTCAAAAAACCCCATCATGACACATCCTGACAGATCTATTAAAGATTGAAATGACTAAAACCAGACACACACACATGCGCACTTTAAAAAGAGAAATGTATCTTATTTTCTTCTGCTGAGGGGTTGCTTTAAAATCATCCATGTTTTTGAGCCTTTTCCACAGGAAATGTGCATTTATCCAAATGTCACAACCCCCTTGCTTTGTGCACTTTTTGGTGGCTCGAGCGAGCGGGCGAGCGCAGCCAGATCTCCAGGGTAAGTACCAATCACGGAGATCGTTTTCACCAAAATTGCACTGCACTTTTTGATCGTCACAAACGCAACCCACTTCCGTGCCCCTCCTTCCACATACTGGAGTTCACGGGGCGACACCAAAAAAAAAACACCCCACAGGAACTGGTAAGAAAATAACCTGTGTGCAGTGGAAGAAAATGCCACTTTAACAGCACAAAAGTCCCAACATCCTCCGTGCAGTGTCATAAAAATAGAGGCCCTCGGCCCCTCCAGAGATGTTTTGAGACGTGCTCCCAGGACGAATAAAAGTTAGAGCTGGAGATGTCGGAGGAAAAAATAGGAACGAAGGCACCTTCCTCACCTACACACAACAACAACTGACAACTTAGTGCAGATGTGACTCAACTTGCTCAGATGCTCCAAGCTGCAAAATATAATGTATGTAAGCAAACAGCAGAGTAATTAATCACAACATGTTCATTATAATAATTATAATAATAACGCATGTTGGAAAAAGGTGGGAAACTACATTGTCACAATATCATCTTAGGTCTTTATAGAGAGTAAATACAGTAGAGGACACGTTGTGTTTGAGAAATGCACTTCTGAGCTACATGCATTACAGGTCAGAAAGCATCAACCCAGGGCCCTTTCTCCCTTGCCTCCCGATTCAGCCCCAGCTTTTGTCGTCACTGTTTCAATCCTGTGTAATCCTCGTACTGGGTCACTCACTGCAGGCCACTCAATCACTTCTTCACTCGCCTTGTTCTCCATGACAAATAGATGTGTTCCTGCCAAGCTCCCCTTAAACAAATGAATGTGTTTTCTACAGCCTGCGCCACCACACCAGACCTGCTTTTTCTTTTTTCTTTTTTCTGCTGAACCAGGAAAAACACCTTGCTGTTTGTCACTTCGGAGGTCTATATCACAGTCCTCTGGCGAAAGGTATTTTTCAGGAAGACAGATTGATACATCAGTTGCCCATTCTCTGCTCACTGCACTACAAATAATCTGCTTGTATCTATACATAGCCTTGAACTTGTTTCAGAAGCTCTCACTTCTTTAAGTGAGTTATCTTGTTATTCCCCC
>NW_019525475.1:93723-112364 GCF_002814215.2 Seriola lalandi dorsalis | reverse complement strand
TTTTTTTTTTTTTCCCCCCCCCCCCCTCATATTACAAACAGGATGTCAAAAGCACATATGTGATACAGAAAAAGATTTGTCTTTCCTACAAGCGAGAAGCTTAAACTCTGATCTGATGCCCCCGTTAGCAGCAGCTCAGGCTTCATTAGAGCCAGTGAAAGACCTTATTTATGGGAGATTAGAGCTGGAAGCTGATGTAGGACAGACTTGGCATGAAGTGAAGTTTAGTGACGCCATGATTGTTTAAAAACTTAAAAGAAATACTTTGACAAATTTCAAAAATACTCTTGCCGAGAGTCTGCACAGTGAAATGACGCTAGGAGCTGAGTTAGCCCGACCACGCTAGGAATTTCGTGACACATTTAATATATTAAGTGATAGAAACTATAGTTCCTGGTAAGATTATACATCGGTCCAATCAGAATATACGTTTCTAGCTGACACAAACACACCAGCAGCATAATTCATGCAGATAAAGCAAAGGAAAACATGTGCATGGAAATAATCTGAAAACACTTTGAGACTGATATAAACGACTTCAACACGTCATTTTAAGCTAAGTAACGTAACGTTGTCTTTCTATATCAAATATGTTTATGAGACAATACGAGACTATTTTTAGTAAAGACTGATTTTGTATAAACTGTTATTATAATCGAATTTAGCAGCTCAATAAAAGAAATGACATTGTTTATTATCTATTAATTAACCGTGAGAGTAGAGTGATCCATGAACCATTTCCTAATTATCCCTCAGTGATTGAAGGAGATCTGTGTGTGAAACATGTCTGCCAACGCTGCATGCTTTATGTATGTTTTCCCACCACACCTGGATAATCAAAGATTTGTTCTCAAAAGCAATGAGAAATGCTACAGTGGAATTTTTAAATTAGGATGCATCCTTGCTATTTCATGTATCAAATAGACCTTGAAATTGTATTTTCAGTGTGTGATGTTATTGATAATATGAATCCTTTGATTGTGTTGGTGGGAAAGGAGACCGGCTTAATGTAGTAAAAACAATCTCCATCATTGTGTTCTCTCAAGCTGTTCCTCAAAGGGCCATCTGTGTTGCAGCACTACAAAAGTTTCACCGGTTTATTCTCACTGGGAGCAGATATTTTTATCTGTGAAATTTGTAAAGAGGTGCAGTTTTTGTTCTGCTCAGGTCCCAAGGCAAATACATTACTAGATACAGTATGAGGAATTCACACAGTAAGGGATTTGCTGTGGTTCCTGAGACTTGTTTAGGTTGAAAATACAAACTCCTGGTATGTCGATGAATGAATGAACAAATTTTTTTTAAAGAGAAAATGAAACGATGAATCATGTGGTTTCCATTAAACCGAACACCTACTTTGACATATTTCATTTTTGCAAAGCTAGCAGCATCTCTCAGTGGATGGCGATTGGTCGGATGACCATTTTGCACAGACGTTCTCGGTCATTTCTCTGTTGCGCCACCGTGAGCTTAACAAACGACAACTGACTTTTCATCTAACGCCACCATCAGGTCGGACGTTCAAGTCTCCAAGCAATAATTATGATCAAATACCTGCAAAACTAACGCCAATGCCATCTGCCTCAGGTATATTTTGCATTGCTGTTTAGCAAATGTTAGCATGCTAACATGCTAAACCAAGATGGTTAACATTTTACCTGCCAATCATCAGAATCTAAAGGCTTCATCACAGCAGGATTTAAAACAGGATTAAATCACCATCGTCAGAGGATCTTCTTGAATCCACGCAGAGCTCAACTATCGTAAAGTCGTGTATTTGCGAACGTCCAAAATGGCGGACGATATCGTAGCTTATTCGCTGTATTGCACCATCCAGTTTTATTTACCCTCTTCTAAAAAAAAAAAAAATTAAAAAAAGGTTCAACAAAAGAGCAACGCTTTGCAGAGAGTTATGAGTCAAGCGTTGCTACAAATGCATGTTTTGGATAAAGGGTTAGTGACTGAGCTAAGCTAACAAATCTGCTAACTGAACTTTGAGAGCTTAATTTTCCCTTCTCAGTAACTTTTTACTGAACAAAACGGCGCACAATGATGATACTGCAGCACAATTTCTACACGTTATATCTTGAATCCGTACATGTCTCTGGCAAACTGATGTGACTATTGACTGATGTGGAAACCTGCTTCCTACATTTTCTGGCAGTCATCACACAGCACCTGCTTTTAGCTGCCATCCTGCCGCCGCTCTACAGAAAGACAAATAAAAAAAATGGCATCGGAATAAACGCTGTGAAAATGCCCTGATTCACCAGTGACTACAGAGAGAGTCACAGGCATTTTATTACATAATCTTGTTCCTCCTCTTGGGAAAAAACAAACCAAAAAACAGTTGGTAGTTAAAGGACCTGCTGATTCCCTGTTTGCTGGCAGGTTTACTGATGTTTGCCAGTTATCTTATCAGTTATCCAATCATGTGATATCAGTTGAACAACTACTGATGACAAATAAGCAAAACACAACAGGCATATCTTTCACTATAGACCATGAATAGTATATTTGTGCCAAGGGCGTAGGTTTGCATATGGTCAGTAGGGACGTGTCTCTTCCAATATTTGCGTGAACTCGTTCACAGTTTGGATGGAAGTCATTAGATACTTCCACGTCTCCAAGACAACCGATTTAGGCATGGTAGCATTTGATTGGCCGAAAGAACAGCGACTATCTGGAGGCTCACATCTTACTGACAAACCAAGCCTCAACCTCCGAGGCTGAAAAATGAAGCCAACATGGAGATATCAAAAGCTGCAGTTCCTCTAACGGCCACTAGAGTCTGGCTCCAACAGTGAGTCAGTCCCCATAGACTCCCATGTTAAAATGTCCAACTTTACAGCAGAAATAAACATGTTTACAGCCTGGTACAGAAACAGTTTTGGTCTCTGTTGCTAATGTCCTCCTTCATGACACCTGTTTATATCAGCAGCATTTTACTGTTGTAGTTGGTGAAGGTGGAGCTGGTTTTAAATGTGAAATCAAGGGGAAAAAGGGAACTGCAACACTGTTGGTTTCATCATGACAAAACATTATGTCAAACTAATCTTTATTCCCTCTATTCTAAAGCTCCGTGTCCACTCCAGTTGTCACAGTGTAATGGAAACCTCTTAGCATCAGCCACACCGGGGCAGGTGATAAATTGAGGTGTCAAAGGACCACAGTATTACCAGAGCTAGGTGAGTGTTTTGTTGATGCCTGGCATCTTCAAGTAAAGTAGCCATCGTTTAATAAATGACTTGTTCTCTTCTCTTTTTTTTTTTTTTCCTGGCAGTAATCTCTCTGGCTCTTGGCGTCTTCCTCTCCTTCCGATAATGAGGTGCCTCCAACCTCGCCCAGGGGCTTTTTTTGTAGCTGCTCTGCCAAATTTGCACTTCTTTATTTATTCATTTTCTTTACTTTTTATTTTTGAAGCAGCAAAACAGAACATACAGTATCAGGAGAGCAACGTACAGATATGGTCAAATTAAATGCACGTACAAAACAACAACAGAACATATCGATTTAAACAGCTTTGAGGGAATACAGGCGGGAAGCATCTGTGTTGGACGCAATAAGCGAGGAGGGACATTCATTTTAATTATTGCGGTGCAGCCTCGTAAAGACACCGGTGAGTTCAACCATCTCTGAAGGTCTGATTTGATTTAGATTTGATTTAACTATGGATAGAAGATTTAATTTAGTTCAGAGAACTTGGACGGAAAGAAAATGCCAAGGTATTTAAATCCATTATTAGTCACATTCTGAGAAACTCACGCTGCTGCTCTTTCCAAGTGGCAAGGAGGACACTTATAATTTACCTTATATCCAGAAAACATCCTAAATTCATCAATGATTTGGATCAAAGCTGGTATAGATCCATAAATAAAGCACATTAAATGTGTATAATGAAACTGTATGTGTTCTGGCACAGTTTCAGCTCAAAGCAAAGAGTAACGCAGACAGACGACAGCCCTGTTGGTGCCTCTCTGATCTCCGAGGACGTATGTGCCAATTTACCATTTTTATCTTTCAATTTTGAGACTGCATTGCTTGGTCTTTCATTATTAATTAAATTAGCCAAATATGGCCCTGATTTATTTCCATATTCATATCTCCTGTGCTTCTGTGGGAATACAGCCTTGTCTGTTTTTTTGGGGATTGCAATGTGTTAAGTGCAGACCGAGCAATTAAAACTTTGTCGCAGCTTTCCTTAGACAAAGTGCTTTTATGCGTCTTGCAGCTTCAACTCGAGCCTCCTCTGTTCTTTAATTATTTTCCTCTTTCTAGCAGCACAGCAGGATAACATCGTAACCCACAAATAGACTTTCGTAGTTTCCCGTAAGTTTAATGAATTCTCATGTCCTTCTACAAACTTGGTTAAGTTAAGTTCGTGCCATACAAAACAAAACTCAGGGTCTGAATGACCTACATGAGCCGCAAACACTGAAAACACAACTGAGGTGTTTCCATGTACCTGGCCTTCCTTCTGACTTTTGAAGTTAAAAGCATTGAACAGTAATTGAAGAGTCATTTTTCACCATTTCACATCTTCCTTTTCTTTTTTTTTTTAGGCTTGTTCATTTAATTGCGTCTCTGAAGCGTTTTCTTTTCTGAAAAAAAAGGACAATATCCTATTTCACTTCATTGGATTTTTAATATTAAAGGGTGTAGACTATAACGGGAGAGATAGATGATAATAGCACACTGAATGTAAAATATTCACCCAACCAAGAGGCGTTGGGAACCAGTAATCCCAGAATGAATCTAGAATTACCACCTCCACCTCTCAGACTAGTTTCAGTGTATATCCCTGTTTATCCAGAGTCATTAAAATATGAACCATTTGTGTGAAATTTTGTCATAATTGCTGTTAGAAGTCTTGAGTAATGGCTAAAAAGAAAAAAATGTTTTGTAAGCTCACCATGACCTTGACCTTTGACCTTTTACCACCAAAATCTAACCAGTTCATCCTCGAGTTCAAGTGAATGTTTGTGCCAAATTTGAAGACGTTCCGTGAAGGCGTTACTGAGGTATCGTGTCCACGGGAATGAGACGGACGGACAGACAACAATCTGGCTGTCGCCGGCGCGGAGGCATAAAATATAAACCAGTCCGATCCTACCAGACTAACTAAGACTGACACTGGGTATGTTTCATTCATGTCTAATAATAAATGAACATGTAAAAATTGAAGAGCTGAATATTAAGATGGATTCATTGAGATGAATGTTAAATTAATAACCAACAGAGCTAAAAAAAAACAAGGAGGAAAAACAGATTATTGCAGCAACACAAGAAGCTATTACCATCAAAAGTTTGTTTGTTTTCCTCTTTTCTTTTGCACAACTTTGAATTATACTCTGTGATATGAAAACACAGTCTTACCAGCATCGATCTGACCATTTTGTCTTTATGGTCATTTTCGAAAACAGGTGGATTCTTGAGGTTTTTTCGCCGCTAATCCAGCTCCCTCCGAAGCTCCGGCTGGTTATTATCTTAACAATGGCGGAGTCGATGATAAATCGCATATCAATAGATAAAGAATGACTGATGATAGTCATTAAAGGTTCATGACAAGGCTTTGTCATTAGGTGATTTCTCCTATTGATTTAAGGGAGGTCGTTGACATTAATTATGCCAAAGAAAAATCGGATGATTACGTCATAGCGCCATGATAGAATCTGCTCTGGTGTGATAAAAATCTGAATTATAAGTAAATCAGTGAGATTAAATGCAGTGTGGCGAACACCCAGTGTCAGGACTCAGTATATAGAAATTAATGACATGGATAACCTTTAATGTTCATGAAGATATTGCACAGTGAATAGGTTTCATGTGTCCTTAATTATGTTCCCCACGTCAGCCAACACCTGAAAAACATCGTCCCGCTGCTTTTCGGTCACATGTGTGTTTGCTGATGAGGGCGCGCTGCCCATATGGTGCGTTATAAACGTCTGAGCGTGAACACTGCCTCCATAAACCCATGGGACCATAAAACTTAAGATTCCCCTTAAAAATGTGGCTGTGATTTAATTAAAACAAAATAAAAAAGAAACCGCAGTCCACTTCAAGTACAAAGAACATTGCTGCTGACTCCAGCTCTTCCAGACAGTTTCACCGCAGTTGCACTACATTGCCTTTTGTTGTTAAAGCCTGTAATTGTTTTTAACATTCGGGGAGGCTGAGTGGGTGTCGTGGAGTAACAGTAGCAGGGACAGGGGCGCGAGGCTTTTGGAGCGGCTTGAGTTACAACTCCAGGTACTTCACCTTATTTGCAGTTTTCTTGGCAAGAAAAACACATGCACAAATTAGCATAACATTATCACTGCGGATTGCATTATATATCCAGCCAGTTTGTGTTGTGGTTTATTGGAGGCTGGTGATAAAACTGTGACACCTGACAGAACTTAGTGCATCATTGTGCTCTGAATAATGAAAACAAAAGGCAATACAGCTACTTACCTTTGATCATTTATTAATGTGGGGGGGGTGATTCAGAGGGTGAATCAGAGGGTGATTATGGATTATCAAAAAAATGTTTTTGGAATGAAAGTGTTTTTACTTATTTCTCTAATTACTTAAATGATTGTAATACATGCGAGTGCTGTTAAAGGCCCCCTGTGAGGAAAATCAAGTTTTTAACCTTGTTAACATGATTAACATGGTTTTTTTTTAATACAATACAAGGCATATGAGTAAAATAAGCAGCAAGCACCGTGACAGTCTCATAAAAACAGATTCAGACACCCAGAGTTTCACACGTCACAAACCAAAGGAACCAATCCTGTCAAGTTGTGGGGACGGGACAAAATAAACGAGAGCGAGAGTTAGCATTAGCACAACCACTGAGACTGTGTCAGCCACTGCCTGTGGCAAGCTAACAAACAGCAAGAACAAATAAGAGATGCTAACTACGCTAACCATTCTCATACATCTGCTAGACTTGGTCACAACAGACTCTCTGAGTCTGAGTCTGGCTGAGTCTCTCTGATGTTTCCTCCTCTAATCATCTTGACACTCTCTGCTCTCTCACCCGCACAGACACTGACCCTGTGTCAGCCACCGCCAGTTCAAAAAGCTAACACACAGCATAAACAAATAACAAGCTAACCGCTCTGATACGTCTGCTAGTCGCAGGCTGGTCACAACAAACTCCTCCTTTTTACATAGTTTAAATCGTGTCTGGAGAGGAACTTTAAATGATCAACTATTTGTAACGGAGACAAACTTGCACTGACATGGTTTATTCTTCTTATTCATTCATTTTATTCCTTAGTTATATATTTGTGAATTAAACCTTCACTTCGAGGCAGAGCGCAGCCCTCTGTATCCGAATGGCTGGGAGGCGTTAGTCTGCATAGAAGAGCTACAGTAATAACCCATCCAAGACATTTCCAATATCCAAAAGAATTAATGGAGCGTTTTAATGTCTGTTATGGTCTAAATGTTGTTTCAGAGGTCTTTCCTGCCTGAGAAGAATAAAACTTTAAGGGGAAAGAAAAAACAATCCAGTGTAGCAGTGTAGACTCTGGCATTTTCAGTCTCAACACACTGCTGCTTGTTTTTACCTTCAGAAGCCCATAAAGGTCGAACTCCAACTTTTGAATTCAGTCAATGGTACATTACTCAGCTGTGTACAACATGGACACACACACTATCCTCTTATCAGACTCTGTATGCATAACTACAGCCAACAGTGGGAAGCATCCTCCCTCCTCCTCGCAGATCAAACAGGATGCTTCCTTTCCTCTATTCTTGCTTTCTGTCAGGAGGGCACAGCCTGCCTCGACGCCTCTTTATCTTCCCCCTCAGCAACCCAGACACGGCGATGGGCTGTGTCTGTCGACTCGCTACAGATAACAGGAGCATGTAAACAGGAAATGGCCAGTGGGCTAGCCGTATAAATGTTTGAAAACTTCATCGTGTGATGATAGTGAGATCCAGCCACCAGGAAACACAGCTGTTTTTTTATTGTTGCATTTCTTCTTTTCCCTGATAGTGTCGCCAACTTCATGATCAATTTCTTGTTCAGAAACACTAAATGTCACAGTCTGATAATCGACTGTCAAGAAAGAAAATGGCAAAAATAATCAGTTTTACATCAATGAATCTGGATCATATATAGTAATTTGAACACATCACCTTGACCCTTCTCGGATATTTTAATGGGCATTTTTCTACATTTTCTAACATCTTGTAGTCATCATTAAAAATTTAATTATTCAAAAATAAAACTGACAATTTAACAGCAATTTTTTACAGCATTATATCGGTTAATTCATCCCTATATACATGTCCATATGTGTCCAGACAGATACAAGATAGATAATTCCCTCCATACTTTCAATTGCAATATGAATTTTATTGTTTATTGTTCCTGCGATTCGTCCTCAACTAAAACTCAAACTAACACAAAGTAGCTCGTAGAGGTCCGTGTCCACCTCTGAACATTCGAGCACCTGTTAAAATTCAGGAGAAGTTTGGTTCCTGATCTGCTGCATCCACCACGGCACTTAACGTGCACACGTTTTCCGATTACCTGCGTAAACTGATTTCTCCGGTGGCTTAAGTGCACGTAAACACGCTGCATTTTGGTAAAGCCCATTTACACTTTCACGCACACACACACACAAAAAATAAAGAAGCATTCCAGACAGATTGAAATCCGAGACACATTCAGTCAGATGTTGGAGAAAAAATAAAAAACCAGGAGTAAAAGCATCCGTCTCTCCAAGATGCAAACATAATCTTTACTTTACTCCTCTCAACGTAAGTAGGTTGCCTGTGGAAATAGCCTCTACAGGATGTGTTCAATCTTTCCCCCCCTGTGATAACTGCAGCTGAAGTTCCACTGAAATTACACTCGGCCCGTCTCACGCAACGGGAACAAAAGCGGCCCATGATCAGTTCTCACTATTGAATTATGGGTAATGGTGAGGAGGCGGCAACAATGGGAGGAAGGCGATGACGTCGACGTCGCTGTCGTCGTCTCACTCCACGGATATTCTTGGGACAAATACGTCCACGCACACACAAGGCCGGAGTCGGATGTCTTTACACCTCCAGAGTTTTGATGCTATAGGTAGTGAAATATCTGTTCCTGCAGAGCCTCTCCGCTGTAGCCTTTGTATTTCAGACAAACATGCCGCTTTGTCTGCTGGTCACTAGGCAAAGCTGTAGCGTGTCATTACAGGAGAGGGGGCCGCAGCATTGTGTGCCGTTCTTTGTTGCATGAGATGAGAGACAGCGGCGACACGGTAATGGCATTACATTGTGTTGTTGATGAGGGTTGCGATTGTTGCCCGTATAACACAGGCGGAAGAATGATGGCGGACGAGCACATTAACCTTCATTAGTGGGTTGACTAAGGCTGGTCGGATTCAATGCAGTAATTACTGGTGACACACTGATGATTAATGGTAATGAATGATACTAATGCTTGGCATCTGTCAAATACATTTGACGATCCGAGCTAACCTTTCTCTCTCCGTCTCTTCGCTGACATCTGACCGTCGAACGTTGAGCGCAGCTGTCTGAATTCACACACATACACACACACACACACTTCAAGAAATTACTACTCCAAAAAAAAGCCAAGTACGTTTTGAGAGAAACATAATGTCACCCGAATTACATTTTTTTATTTATTTTTTTTTTAATCAACATAATGAGAAAATGTTTCCACTGATCGTATCTGCAAAGTCACAAAAAGAAAACGTGCCAGTTTGATTATTGAAAATGTCAACAGTGACTGTAAGCACAAAACATGTGCACGTTTGCTTAATTGAAGCAGCTGTAGTCAATAGATGAAAAGACTATGTGTAATATGAAAGGTATCGCTCATATGTTCCCACAGAGAATTATCAGCAGATTCTGCAGTTTTCTTCTCTGTGGAGAATCTTAAAGCTTCTCGCAGCCCATTGATTTGATGTTACAGCCTGCAGCTTCACTGTTTTATCTTTCATCGGGCCACATCAGTTTAAATAGCAATAAAACAGTACGTCAGTGTTGTGTTGACGGTTTGTTTCGCTGCCCCCAAGTGGCCAAAATAATTATAATTTAGTGCAGGTTCAATATTAAACCCAAAGCAAATCTTTTCCCATAAGTGTTTTTGTCGCTTAACAAACAACAGGGAGGTGGGCTCACTTCACTGCGCCTACACCCCCCCCCCCCCCCCCTACTACAATACCTTCGAAATGTATTTGGTGCAAAAGAATTAAAGAGTGTACACATGCACTCTCCTGGAGACGAAGTTCTGCGACCCTGTTGTCCCTGGAGATTTTTTACTTTCCTATTTATTGTCAGCACAGAAATAAATAAAAAGGAGAATGATGTAATTTGAAATCCTGCCTTCTACTGCGGAGAGAATGGAGTTAATGCCACATCGTATTCATATATGCAAGTAAAAATGCTCGTGAGTGTATTTTCCCTGTGATGCAACGGTGATGAAACATCGCCGGTCGTGGTGGCGGTGGGCGGTTGACAGTTATGTCCGTGTTGACGTATGGCGCCATTAAGAACAAAAGCTCCACTCTGCCAGAAGAGACATGACAACAGTATCGCCACAGATCTGATGGGAACACACATCTTTGCAGTGTCATCTCTGACCTCTATATCTCTTAGCTCAAGATAGATGCATTTTCATGCCTGGCTTCAGGCTCTAATAGTCCATTGATTCATTCGCAATATGGCCCAGAGTCAGCCAGGACTCTTATTATTTATTTTCCTCTCCAAAACACTCTCTCCTCTCTCTCCCTCTCTCATCTGTTTTATTAAAATGTAATGGCAAACAAAACCCCAGTCTCTCTCTATCTGATGTTGCAGAGAAAAACAATTTTAAGGGATTCGCGACGGTTTATAACCCATGGCTCCAGGAGGAGAAAACACTCAGAGGTCTTAGATGAGATAGACCTCCAAATCAATCACTACCGCCAGAGGATTCCTCACACTGATGCTGGCGCTGATTGACAGACCTCAAATCTTCTCGGCGACTATCAAACAGAGCCAAACTTGACCACCTGCTTTGGCAGTCTAGACTTTCCTGCCCCGCCGAGGGGAGGACGGTGTGAAATTTAAGGTTTCTTTGCTTTGTCTGCAGTGAAAGAAAGAGAAGCTCGGGTTTTTATTATAAAACACACGGGATATAATTTACCCGCCATTAATTGTGGTGTGGAGAAACTTCTGTGGAATACGCTGGACCACTTGAACCCCGCTTTTTAAAATCCTGTCAAAGAAAACATGAACCACCGACTTCTGAATCCGTCATATGGAAATCATTTTCTGCCAAGGTCATTTTGGTTTCTTCTGTGGAATCTTACTTATACACTCCACTGGCATGTGATCTTACATTTCTTTTCTTTTTTTTACACATAGCTGTTTCTTCCAGACTCTACTTATGCAAGCAGGCGGTTTGGCCTCTTTACATTCTGGAGTCGGGGGGGGTTGTGGTAGCCGACCACATTGTTTAGGGGCACGCCCTGGCAGCCCTGAAATGACAGATGAGAGAAACCTGCGTCCCCGGTGCCCATCCATCGCTACTGGAGCTCTGCAGAGGGGCGGGAATAGTTGACTTGATTGAAACCTTTAATTTTGCACACAGGAAAAGTCGGGATGGATGTGGCAGCACCGACGTCAAAGTCTGTCGCTTGCACAGACTCCGGAGAGACGCGGCGAGGAGACGAATCTGAGCGTTTAAGCCGCTGTAGACGGAGAGCAAAGTAAATATGTGGAACAGTTCAGGCAGGAAGGGTTGAAAAGTTGATCATTTTTAATTATTCAATTTTACTTAATTACATTTCATTGTGCTGAGTGTTAATTACATGGCTGACTTGCCAAACATGACTACATGCCTTTTAATAGACGTGTAACTTATTCAAACGCAGACTGAGCTGTGGAGTGAAATAATATTGCTTGTTAACTTTTCAGAACACACTGTGAACAATAATCATTATTTATTATTTATGTCATCAATAATTATTTCAGCCATAATTAAGGTGCCAAAACAAGGACATTGTTAACGAGAGTCCAGCAGAACAAACATGTCAACATGCGAATCGAGGAAATCAGATGATGAATCCTCTGCACTACAACCAACAGAAGAATGTAACTCTAACATAATGAAGGATGGTTTAAAGATCACTTTTATCCAGTCCTGGTAATACTCGATAAACACTGCGGGACAATTCTCTGTGTTGACACAAAAACAGGTTTCCTTAATTTATTGCAAAGAGGAAATTTGTTTTCCCGAATGCAGGATTCATGGGAGGGAGAGTTTCATGGCAAGCATGACACATCTACATTTAATAACTGCAGCCTGCGCACCACACCAAATAATAAACAAAAATAGATCACAATTTCTACAAAGAAACATCTGATGTTTTGAAATGCAGATGGTTGCTATTGGCAACATAGCGAGGGATACTGCAGAGAAGCCTTTTGAGGGCGGTTTACTTCTCTTCCAAGAGCTGGATTATTTTTTATGTGTAATTGTTAGGCAAGCCGGAGGAAAGGAAGGTTTTTGCATCACATCATTTATTTATTTTTTTTTTTGCCTTCAATTAAATATTGAAATGTTTTAGATAAAATGCGCCGTCATTTATACATCAAAGTTCTGTCAGTCGAGTCGAGTAGAACGCACTATGAAACACTCCACTGCTCACATCTCCTGTCCACTCCTGTCTGTTTAGCATAATCTGCTGATAATCACCGCTTCCTAATAACCCTGTCACATGAACCTGACATCAAGCTTTACTGGATGACACCCCGCAGAGTCCACACGGACGACAGGGGCGAAGTAATGAATGTATTCCAACGGGGCAATGCATGGAGGGTTTTGTTATGTGTTGTTTATTGTCTACAACCCCAGTGAGTGGAAAGGTTAATTGCCGTCGCTCTGAACCAGTTAGAGATAGTCGAGTCGGCCAAACACGCCCACAGCAAGCTGCCTCCCTCAGGCTGAAATAAGAGAGAGAACAACAATAACAACGAGAAGTTGTTTTCATATCCTGGTGGGGACTCGTGTCAGTGTGTGTGTGTGTGTGTGTGTGTGTGTGTGTGTGTTGTTCACAGAGAACCCGGGAGTGAGGTGATGATGGGACAAAACCTGGAACATTTGGCAATAATCCCTTTAAAAGAAGGTCAAACACACACACACACACACACACACACACACACACACACTGAAGGCACACAAAATTAATTAAAATTTAACAATAAAACTAAATAAAATAAAATAAACATTTAAAAGCAGTTTCAAGGTTTTACGACATTGGGGAGGAGATTTAAGAGAAAGGTGTGACGATGAGGTTCAGTAGCAACGAGATTAAACTTTAAAATGAGGAAATTAATTGATGAAATAAGAAACAGGAGAATGACTTGATATAATAATAGATTTAAGAAGTTAAGAAGATTCAGAGCGAAAGCACAGACATAAAAACAGGTCTTTAAGAGGGATTTAAAAGAAGCCGAAGAGCTCCAGTTAGAGATCTCCCAGGAACAATAAACCTGCTCAAGGTTATGTTTGGTTATGTTTGGTTATGTTTGGTTATGTTTGGTTATGTTTGGTTATGTAGAGTTATGCTACTCAAGATCAGAACAAATGTTTGAAAAGAAAAAAAAAAAAAAAAATGAAGAAATATAGAATTACCTGCAGTCTAAAGCTGAAAGCAACATTAGGTTTTTGTTATCAGTCTGGCTGCCTGCGGCTGGAATTACTCCTCTCCCTCTGAGGCTTTCTGCCGGAGGCAAATTAGGTCTCCAGGACAGTGTTATGGAACACAGCAGACACAATACATCCATCACTGTAGGCGCCTACTCCATATCCAAATTGCAACGGCGCAGCCACAGTAAGAGGCACCTGTTGCTAGGGCCACTGTCCCGCCTTGCAAAGAGCTGACATGAAAGTCTTCATTCTTTTATAATGGAAGTAAAGGCACCAGCAGGAAGAACCATCTTCACCCGCCGGCTTACTGGGACACCCAGTTTCTAGCAGATGCCGGTCTGCCAGAGGCAATTTTCTGTCCCAGTCAATTCTTTGAACTCTCAGGTGGTGGAACAACTGGGGTAAAAAAAAAAAATTTTCCTCAGGCTTTTTCTCAGGATGTGTTTGCAAATTTTAGAGGAGAGGTTCAAACACTGAGGATAATTTATGGTGGACAGTAAAAAAGAAAGAAAGAAAGAAAAGAGAGAGGGCAGTAAATTTAAAAAGGACAATATAGTTAGCCATTTATCAAAACTACCACACCTGACCGCTCTGCCAGACCTTCCATTAGTGTTTGCCTGAAGCTCGGTCCCCGTCAAGGATTTTGTCGGATATTAAGACTTAAAAATTGTTTAGGTATTAGAAGCCCTGCAGAGGGTTATAATTACTATGGCACCATCTCTACAGGAGGTAAATGGGAAGTAACTGAAGGTTAAGTGTGTTTCCACACGGCTGTGCTTCAGCTAAAAAGACAATATCATGAGTAACTATAACCAGCGTATGTAGATTATTAACGAGGAAGATATTCAACGTTGTCAAAGCCTCATCAGTAATCCCACCACATGTGACAAAAGACACTCGGGTCCATTCAAATGGAAATAGCAGAATCTTTCTCTTGGGATCGTCTCTCTCTCTCTGCACCTGCTGTTTTACATTATACACAAGCTACTTCCTCCCGGATGGATTTCAGGCAGCCCCCCCCCCCCTCCACAGAAAGGACAGTCACTCACTGACATTATGGATAAACATAATCTAAAACACCGAGCTCAGCACATCCCCAATGTAAACAATCTGGATCGAACCTATCAAATTGTTATCAGCTGCAACAAAAAGCCGCGTTGTTTCCAGTGTTTACGTTCATTAAAATGTTCCATATCGAGGAACTCTCCGCCGCCGATATCAAATTCATCCCCCTGAAAAAATGAAAGCTTCTGCCTACAGAAAGCATTCATTTGCAGCGGTGGATTATAGCTTTGGAAGACGAAAGCTTTCAGCAGTCAGTGCTAACCGCATACACTGTGTATTCATTAAACAATATGGGACACTCAAAATATTGACCAGCTGCAGTCACTCAAGCGGTCCACAGTCACAAGTTGAATCTGTTACAACATCATGAATCAGTCTGTGAAGTGATGTGGGAAATGAGGATGTGACTATTACATTCTGGTAGCTGTACAGCCTAAAGAGCGTGCTGAAATTACAAACTGACCCCAGAAGAGTTCGGCCATTCAGAATATAAACACTATTAGATGATATTTTTTATCAGCATAAACCAGCCCTTCAGGAAGTACCAGAGCGACACGGGCATTCCCACCAGAGGCATGTTTCTGGCCACCTCCTGAATTTAAGTCAAATAACGCCGTGGTTGCATCAAAGGATCCGAGTCTCTTTGATTTGGTAGATGTCCGACTGTCTTCCCTGATCACTTTTTTACTTTTCCTCCCCAACACCGGTTTGAGCCGAACCAAAACAATGAGCTGGAAAACCGATAAAAACTGGAATTACCGCCTCATGGTTGTACGCCACTCAGACTAGCTTCAGATTACATTCTTGTTTATCCAGAATCATATAAAATATGAACCATTTGTGTGAAATTCTGTCTCAAAGACCTTGACCTTTGACCTTTGACCTTTGACCACAAAAATCTCATCAGTTCGTCCTCGAGTAACCGTGAACATTTGTGCCAAATGTGAAGGGATTCCCTTCCAGAGTTCCCGACATGTCGCGTTCACAATGTCAAACCCGCGTTTTGTGAGGTCTCCCTGACTTTGACCTTTGACCTTTGACAACCAAAATCAAAACCGTTCATCCTCGAGTCCAAATGAATGTCTGTGCCAAATGTGAAGAAATTCCCACGGCCTTAACCCTAAAAATTCATAGGAGCGCACCTGTGCTGTTGATTCACAGTGGGATCGGTAGTACTGACCTTCCTTCCACATTACAGGGAGTCATTTGTTTCAGTGTCGCCATGAAATACACTGTAACATGGAGGTGGACTTTCGTTTGTAGGCAACATGCTCTGAACCACAACGTTCGTTAAACATCTTAATGGATAAGAACAATGCAGTTCGGCTACAAAAGCTTAAAACGAAGGTTAACGACATCTTTGTCTACGCAACAATACGGCACCTGAAATAATCCATCATGATGAGGCATGAACATGGAAGATGATGTAGCTGCATATCTTGTTACATTTGGCTCTCATGTTCCACTGGTCAAGAAACCATACACTCTAACACTATATATATATATATATATATATATATATATCCGCTAAACCCTAAGATAGGTGGACATTGGTATTCTCCATCCTCCTGATCCTTACATCCCTTTTCATCATTAAAATAAATATAATTTGACACATACAGATACTGTATATGGCAGCAAAGTTGGGCTATAAGAGGAGGCAGTCCATTAGTATTTCTGTTGTACTTCGTATTTTTCATACATTTAAAAAAATATGTCTATTTGTCATTAAAATACTTGCCTGTCTTTCCCTGCTCTCAGCAGCGACAAGCCAACGCCTAAACACCCACATGCAAATATTAATATTTATGTAGTAGCAATATTCAGTAAGACCTATTAAATACATTTCAAAGGCAACATGGAGTAATGTGACAGCTCTACAATGCTTCTTACAAACTTAAACAGTGTTCTTGCAATACACTGTCATAAGTGTGTGTGGGGGGGTTAATGCACGCCCAACAAATGGAAATTGAACACAGTCATATTTGGCGGTGTAAATCTGCTCCCTGTGTGTTTCAACAACCAGTGTAACCAATGTTTGTAATATTGCAACTACATGAATATAGCAAAATGGAGCAGCTGGGTTATTTCACGGGTCCTTTTATGAACCATTTTTAACAGAGTGAGTTAGTTATAGTACAGTATTGGATTGGTGTATGTTTACGTTGCACAGACATGGTTCTCACTTCAGATCACAATCATTTACACCATGTTATAGTTAGAATATGTTGTTATATCTTTTTCTTTTTTTAAAACCACAATACAAAGACCTACTGAACCCACAAAAAAAAGTTCTGGTAAATTCTGAAAAATTCCTGACACCAAAATTGTTCTGTGTGAGAAAAATCAAACTGGCACATGTGAGAAATCCCCCCCCCCCCCCCCCCCGTGAACCGCTTCTTGGCCAATAGCCCTGACATGCACTACTCTTAAAATGGTGGCCCCTTAAGGTTCAACCATCGTCTAGAAAATACGCTTTGATGGAGGATAATATGTTTCAGTCAATGCACTTTGACACTGACATAAAAACCTTCTCCTTCCTTTCGCTTTGGTTTCGTGTAACTGTAAAGATTTTCAGGCAAGAGCAGGAAAATGATGGAATGAAACTAGTAGTGTCGAGTCTGTAGAGTCTTTCTGGTTCAATTTTATGATTTGTAATAAATAAATAAAGCAGTTTTGCCTTTCCGAACACAAAAGTTCAGTTTGTTCGTGCTACCTTACGCTCTACTTCCCTCTCCTTAGCATGAAGCACCAACTTTACCAAGCTGCTGTGCACCAACTGAGCAAGTATTTACATTTCCCCGGTGGCAAACCAAACCAAAGTGATACCTACAGAACACATCGCCTCACTATAACTTTGAATTACAGCTTCTCCTTACACTTCTGTCAGCTCCTGTGTGACAACTCTTCTTTGAAGTGGCATATCTCTCACCCCTCCTCCTCCTCCTCCTCCTCCTCCTCCTCCTCATCATCATCATCATCACTGGCGAGTTTCAGCAACATCAGTGGGAGACGACCACAGGAGCCACATTGTGCCATTTAAATGAAATCACTGTCTGCAGGTACCTTGAGTTACAAAAGAAATAGGCTTTAGATCCCCTGGGACAATCTAGACTGAGACAAGCAAAATGAGTCGCCTGTGATGGTGCGAGCACACGGTGCGGTGTCATGTTTGAGAAACCGAACCAGCGGATTCTCATTTGGTTTCAATTATGTAAGATTTTAATTGCAAAACAACTTAGAATTGAAGTAATACTTTTAATAACAGCCACCGTCTTTATTCATTTTGCTTTTATTCATTCAGAACGGAGCGATGAAAGTTGAATCGGGGAAACAACTGTCACTTATCGTAATGTCTGAATTAGTCTTTGTTATTTATCTCAGCCATTTTTTGTATGTATCTTTGTTTATATATTGTTTGCTCAAACTAGTTTGTATTTTCCACACTCACTCAGAATGTTTCTTGGATAACGGTGACCGTTAAACATCTCGAAAAGCTCGTCTTCACGTATATATTAGTTCAGCATTAGTTAGTCTGGAATCCTTTGTCAGATTTCCTCCTGTATCATCTCTAGTCCTGATTGTTTACTGGACATTTTTCAAAATTCTGTCGCAACATGAAACACACTGAATGCAGCACGACAAGACGTCGATTTTCTAAGAACCACACACTGCTGCAATCAATGAGCGGACACTCAGGGTCCGCAGCCTCAGCTGCACCAGTAATAGACATGAGAAGCGCATGTTCATTGAATGTTATCTGTTTGCACGGCCCTCGCCTGAGTTTTATTGAGACACGGTGAATTTTTTTTAAGGATCTGATCGACGATTTGCATTTTTACAGCGGGCGGGAAACAGGACCGGAGTCCACAGGATGAACAGCACAACGGGAGGCACACTGAGACATGGGGGGGGGGGGGGGGGG
>NW_019525475.1:93258-93703 GCF_002814215.2 Seriola lalandi dorsalis | reverse complement strand
GGGGGGGGGGAGCAGGTGTGGAGGTAGGCGGGGAAGTTCCTTTGATAGGGAAAATGAGAAACAGGTGAGCAGGTGGATCTGGGAACACAAAGTGTTGCAGAGAGCTGTGTCCTCTTCAAAGTCACCTTCCAATGCTTTTTATCGTCTCTCCTTAGTTCCATTATATCTAAGCACCAGAAACAAATCTGCCTTTTTTTTTCCTGACTTGAAAAGACAGTAATGTATATTCTAGAGCAAGGTGAATTTTCTCAAAGCTCAGATAACAAACGTCAAGGCTGAAATGCAGCACTACCCCCCCCCCACCGCTACCTCTAAAAACCCTGCTCCGATGCTGGAATCAGCTTATTTGGAAAGCCTTGCCACATCTCATAGCTCAGATCATATCTCCAGCAGGCTCACACACACACCAAAAAAAAAAAAGAGGCAATGCTTTTACCTAACACCC
>NW_019525475.1:49415-93185 GCF_002814215.2 Seriola lalandi dorsalis | reverse complement strand
CCTCCCACCCCTCCCACACCCATTTTCTAGAGAACACAATGGTCTGAACTCCCATTCTCTTAACAAGAGTGAGCTGCAGCTTAGAGTGCAATATCAAACTGGTAGAGCTCCCAGCTCATGTTGCCATGGCGATAATGGTAGAATCCATATAGTCTCCTCTTTTTTTTTTTTTTTTGCCACGACGGTAATTCGGTTATTTTGGAGTGACAGACAGACCCTCGTCGGGTGACACAGCCGAGAGCCGCAGAGACCACAATGAAACGGGGAATTAAATTCTAATGACAAAAAGGTGCTCGCTCACTCTGCGGAGCATGATTGAAAGATACAGAGACAGAGGGACAGGAAGAGGAAATGGAATTTAAAACTCCATAAATCACCTCTGTATCTCCTCATTATGTATAGTCTGTAAAGCCCCCCCCCCTTTTTACCTCATTTACAGTTAGTTAGTCGGTGGTTTATTGCACACGTGCAGAATATGAAAGTGAAAGTCAGAACAAAACGATAAGACGCACAGGATTAAACACGCCATATGTTCATAATCTGGGGAGTCCTATGTTTTTAAATCACCCCCCCCCAAACACACACACACACACACACACAAATAATCTAATTTAAGCCCAATTATAACAAGTTAGCTACCTGTGTCTAATCACAGCATGGTAATGAGTGACAAACGCATAGAGGCAGTTCACGCCACATATTGCAGAGGTCATCACATGCACTTTTACATATTACGTTTAACTGTTGAGTAATGTTGGTTTTCCCTAATATTGTTGCACGTATTCACATATTTACTGCAACCACACTCAGAGTGAAAGCCGTTTCAAACTACAGTTAAAGACACCGGGAAATAAATAAAAACAACACATTTTCCTGGTTCTACAGCTGCGCCTGTTTGTTTATCTATCTGTTGCTACATGCTAAACATGAGTCATTATATCACCTTCTATATCAAAATCACCCCTGTTTCTCTTCCATTAAAGTTATCTAAGTGACTCATCTTGGCGGTTACATGAATTTATATACGACTGGCTAACTGGCCCCATCATATAAAACCGCTCTTAGCTGTTAGCTCGTGTGGGTAGCTAGAAGAGCAGTATCACGGTGGGAGGTGTGTGTTGGGGTTGCAGCTGGTAAAAAGCTTTATTTACATTTCCATAAAATGTGGCTGAGGTCTGATTTATTCATTAAACCCTTATCCTCCTCCTCTTCCTGATCTAACAATGCTGCTGAGGGACGCGAGTGTGTGCGGAGGTGCATCCTGTAGAGAGCAGAAGTCACGGCGTCGCATGTGGGCGCGCTAACGCTCCACTAGCTTGTGCAACGCAACACAAGCTCCTTTAATACTTCTTTCACTGGTCTTTCTGAATAAAATCAGCGTCCACGGCAGCATTTGTAAAAAAATTGACCTGTCAATCCGTGATGTTTAGCCCGGAGACAGCTAGGGCTTATGGGAAATGGGGTTCGTTGAGTACCGGCTTTAAAGAAAGCCACACAACATACAGTGGAGAAAAGCCTTTGTTTCAAAGCTCCATCTTTAAATCATTAGTTGTTAAAAATTCTCTTTTGCAGAAGGTTTTCTATTCACACCGAAACCATCTACTGCTGCTTTACTGCCCACAGCCGTAACACATGACCTATATATTTACTTAATTCATTAATTACTACTATGTTATTATTATTCCATTTCATTTTACATGAATGTTTTGACATGTGTTTATGTTCATTTCATGTCTTTTCCATGTGACGCATCTGGGGCCTGTAATTTCTTTGTTGTACATCACTCATACAAATAACATTTATTATCATTATTATAATAACTACCATATATTTATATACACTATAATGACCCCTGAGTAAACTGTTATTATATAGGGAGTCGATTTCAGACACTGTTCAGCAATTTAATCACATCTGAGGGATTTTATTTCAGTCACTGTCATAATAAAACCCTGCCTGCATTTCCTGTTTCTCATCACAGAAGCTAAACGATGCTCTGCTTTTACTGTAACTTTGATGTGTAATAATCAACAGCGCGTGCACACTCGTGCTCGCTGTACGTGTGATGGAGGGATATTCCATCACCTACACGAGCCCAGCGATTTTATCTGCTTAACTGCATGTTCTCCTGGGCGCTACAGCATATGGGATGAGGAGGCCTAGCGGAGCACCATATGCTCGGGAAAACAAGGAACACTCATAAATGTTGAATCTGTTAACGCAAAAGTTCAATTTAAAATAAATCCAGCAGCGGCTGGAGCTCTCCCGTAACCGTCTCTGTCGCACTGAACATCTGTAGATGCATCCTGTTCTGCGAGAGGAAGTGCAGCTGCATGAGCACTGCTCTGAACATGAGAGAGAGAGAGAGAGAGAGAGAGAGAGAGAGAGAGAGAGAGAGAGAGAGAGAGAGAGAGAGAGAGAGGTCAACATGCTGCTCTACTTAGTTTAACTTAGCATACTTATATACTTATATACTTAAGAAATGTAAAAGAATTATGAACAAAATACACTTAAAAGGATGAAAAGTTAAATTAAATATGTTTACATTTGACATGCAAACACTAAATAATGGGACTTAAAATGCAGCGTTACCCTCATGATGAACTGTAAATTCATCTGAAGGTTCCTGGAAAGAACTAATATGGTACAAATTATCAGGAAAATGGACACACTGTCGACTGGTGCAATTACAGTCATTAAGTCGTTATTTTTGCTGTTGTCATGGAAATTTCTCCATATAAACCCTATAAACTCTAATTAAATACAATTAACTGTCTCAGAACATTGCCTGTACTTGAGCTTTAATTTGTAATCTCTTATAATATTACGAAGGAAATAACATGTAAAATAAATCATTGCATCCAATCTTAACTGTTTTGTACAGCAGAGTGAGAATCAGGTTCTTTGCCAAGTTGGTTCTCACATGCTTTTGGTGCGTAACAATAAGATGGACAAATATAAAAAGAAAGATGGAGCAAAGCAAGAACTGCAAGTCTGACAGTTTAAATATAAATAGAAACATTTTACAATAAAACATCTGCGATAAAAATGTGAGAAAACATAATAAAAAACTATAAATATAACACAAATATGTAGAATGTGCAATATGAATGGGGTAAATGTGCAACAGTAAGACATACTGCTGTTTTGTTTAATCTATAATAACTGCCATCATTTGCTCTGTATGGAAAATCTTTAGTAATTAGTAACTAGAAATAAATGTAGTGTGTAAAAAGTTGAATATTTTTCTCTGAAAGTGACATGACGTGGAAACAAGCATGCATACCTCAAAAGTGTACTTAAGTACCAGGTTCCATGTGTCACGTAGATAAAATCCTCCATCACAAACTGGTAGTTTATAGTGTAAGTAACTTCCAACAGAGGCATTTTCTTTTTTTTTTTTTTTTATTATAGGGCTCCCAGTCGTTAGTCATGAAAGTGCACATTTAAATATAGTTCTGCCCATATTCTTAATGTATAAAAATCAACCATTTGTACCCAGCTCTTGCTAATGATGAAGCCCATTAATCTCCCCTCTCTGACGGATTCAAATACACACCGACGGCGAACTGTATGATCGTTTTAGCCGCACACACAGTATTACACGCGTTACATATCCTCACACTGATTTATAATAAATCAACAAAAGACAAGAGGAATAAAATGTAAAGAAGGCTGCGACAAATTCAGAATAGTAATTCTATTAAAGTGTCCTTGGAAAACACAGTTATGATGACACATTCATAAATGAATGGATCAAAGCTTTGAATGGATGGTTTCATTATGACCTCAGTCTTTGGAGGCTACACTCTCACACAGGCCAGTGAAGAGGTTTGAAGATCAAGCACACTTGATGCCCCCCCTCCCCCTCCCACCCGCTGCACACTGTGCCGGCCCTGTGAAGGAAGCAGCGACTGCGGTCTCCTGCTCCCCGGGTGCACTTGAATCATCCGGCCCGATAAAGACAGCGCTGGATGAAGCCTCATTGGAATTTTAAAACTGCGAGCTCCACAGCCATAAACAAGGCGTACGCCGCTTTCAGAGGCGGCAGCGGAGACGTAGCGTGAGCTATTACTCCAGGGTCCACCACCAACTGGCCGGCGGTCCTGTTCCTTCTAAATTATGTTCAACCCCCGTGCCCCCGTGCTCCCAGATGGGAAACGGCGAAGAGGATTTCACTCCATGAGGCGTCACACTTCTGCACTTGCATACATTACCGCAGCATTCTTACATCAAAAAGTTGGGGCGGCCGGCCGGCACGAGAATACAAATGATTCACAGAAAAAAAAAAGAACCGCCGCACTTTTGATACAAGGTGTAACATTGTGATAGGAGAGAGAAGCCAACAAAGATACCTGCAAACACGACAATCTCCATACGCAGCTGCCACCTCGACTGCGCGGGATTAATGAGAAATAAATAAATAAAGTTGGTGTTTTTCGCTCGCAACCTAACCCCAAGGGACGTTATCAGTGTGACAGGCCTGGCCGCATGTCGCTGTGAAATGTCAGACACGCAGACACCAGTGCTGCGGTCCATTCTTAATGATTCAAGACACCAATCAGGCTCGCTCAGTACCTGCCAACTTCATATATTCTGCCTCTGAAAACACACAATGGGCCCGAGAGCCGGATAGCTGCTAGCAGAGGATAAAAAGGGAGAGGGGGAGCGCTAGTTTCAGGGCTGACATGAAATATCTAGGAAATTGCCGCCATCTCGCACACACACACACACACACTCTCGAAAGCAAGGAAGTGCAGATGCAAAGACCAGCACTGTCACATTTATGGTAAAAGACATGATGTACTTTTACAGCCCGGTCCGTGTGGTTTGAATGTACAAACAGGCAGTGTGTGTTGTCGGGACTGCTAATTCTGGCAGTGTGCGGCAGGTCTGGGACAATGCTCCGTCACAGGAGCGGTGTGAGCAGATGTCATGAAGTGACTGAAACTCTGAGGATGAAACATGGATTTCTAAGGAGGCTTTAATCATTCGAATCTTTTCATCAGGCCCTGGAGGTGCATCCTGCCTCTCCTTCCTGCCGCCGGCTCCGTGGCACGGCTCTAATTCAAGCCGACTGAAGGAAGTGCAGTTGGATGCTATTTCAGACGCGACCGAGTAGCGAGACCGCGCCAAGCCTCTCCGGTCGAGAAACAGCTGGATGAAATTATGTCAGAGTGTCGTCAAAAGGGGAGAAACGACCGAGCTGGAGCTTTATAAATCTTTCCGGCGCTTAGATGACGCGTTCGGTCGCTCGCAGCCGCACTGTAAATGTCATGTTCCCTGAGGATGTGTAGAGTGGTGAGAGGGCTGGAAATGTGCCCGTGTCAAACAGGGTGGCAGAGCCTGGTGATTAAAAGGCACAGGCTCCCACAACATCCGGCCACCAACACGCCGGAGTCAAGACTGGTGGTTTCCATGACACCCAGTTTGACTGACAGGTCTTTTAATACAGGGAGTAGCTCTAGTAATGTAATGTTAATAAGGGGGGGGGGTTGTCATCAGAGTCCACAGTAAATACTTTTTAACGAAAACGATCTGGGTCCAAATAATCTCCATCCACACTGGTGTAAACAGGAAGCAGACTGTCGACTCTGCAGGGGGCCGGTTGCAGAAAAATACTACGAACGAGGAAGAACAACAAAGACAGTTTCTAGTGTTGAAATGCAGAATTTAACTGCACAGAAGCTGCTGCAAAGACAACGAGGTCAGCAACGCTCGGAGTTCCTCAGCCATGTTGCTCTGACCAAAGTTAGCCGAGGCTGATAAGAGCCAATCAGCGAGCGTTTGCACACTACAACACAACCCAAGAGTTTTCAAAATAAAAGGGGTCCAGCAGCTTTATATGCAGTTATATACATGAAACTGTGGCAGGGCAAATTAAATAATAATAATAATAATAATAATAATAATAATAATAAGTTACTACATCAATGGGGAAAACCAAATATATCGCCATGACGATCACCGTTATCATCGTCCGTCGCTGTTCTCACATCGTGATGAGTAAAATCTTCATGTGGAAAATCAGTGGGAGTGAAGAGTCTCTTCAATGTTGTCGTGCTGTTTCAGGCTAATTTAAAACATCAATTATTGAATTTTCAATCTTGATCATTTAGGATTTTTTCATCTGAAAGCAAAAAACTTTAAATCGTGTTAATATTTTATATTGACATATATATAATTTATACGCATGGAATGAGACTTAACAACAACAAGAGACCCCTCACCCCCACCCTCACCCCCACCCTCACCCTTCCTGTGGGATGAAACTGTGTGATTGATCAGACAAGATATATTCAGCTCAACTGACTCAGCTGCTCGTCACGTTTTAACACAACTTTACCTACATGGACATTTATCCTCCCTGATGTCACGATGCTTCATGTGTCAGACTGACAGTCAGATATTCTTACAACTCCCCGTTATTACCCGAGACAACGCCACATCTCGTTTCAAGCAGATCGCTCAGGAGAAATATAAATATATATATATTTAGATAAAGCGAGTGATATCTGCGGCTTTGAACGTATGATATAAATAAGCAGCCTATTTTTGGCAGCCTCCCCCTCCCTTTCCTCACATCTTCCATTCAGGTGCCCTCAAACAAGAATCACTTGTGAGAGAGTCAAAGGTAGTCTTTGACAGGAGTACAAGGTGCAGTGTTCGACGTGCACGGCGGCGGCGGTGGCGGCGAACGCCAGACGTTTGTTTATGAGAAAAAGCGAAGGGAACATCAGTGCTGCTCTTTTGCTGCAGTATTTTTGTGCCGGTACAGAGGGAGCACCGCGGTGGGGATCAAGTGAAGCCCTTTTTTTAACGTGGATTGTGAACGGCGTATTAGTGACACTTTGTGATCACACACACACACACACACACACACACCTGAGATGCAAAAGACGTGAGAGCCCTCGATGCTCTTGACAACTTTTTTTTTTTTTTCTTCCTCAAGTGTATTTTCATCATGAGGAGTCATTTCAAGTGCTTCTCTCCAAACAAAACACCAAGTCTGAGTTTGTGTTGGTTGCATCGGGGGCCTGGATGCATAATTTAAAAGCTACGAACAGCGGCGGCGTTTGTCTTCAGATATGACCGTCTCTCCGCTGAGGTGCGTCGCCTGTGGTCAGAGAAGCCGTAATCCTTGAGCAAGTATCACATTTAAACTGACGCCGTCGCGGTTAAGATCTTTTAATTAGTCCCACAGGTAATTAGCGGCCATGTCAGCTGTAAAACTTTGTTACATGATGTTAAGGTTTGGTACCGACGAGCTTGTTTACAGGCTGCGGAGTTAAGAATGCTTCACTTCTCTCTGTTATCTGAGGTCTCCTCATTAATCACTGATCAGCCCGGATCAAAAGGACGAGACAGACATTTGTTCGAAATTACCAGGGAATCGTCAGCACTGGGACGGAGAGACATACAGTACGTGGGCGTTTTCAGAAAGGAGAGAAAGAAAAAGAAAAAACTCTCTCTCATACAGAAGCTCATGCACCTGCAGACTGTCGAATGCACTTTCTGCAGATAGCGTTTTTTTTCCTTCTGGAAAATATGTAAATGTATGCAAAAAATATCTATATACGATATGCAAACACCACAACCAGAGATCTCATTTCATCTGCCTAAGGTATGTGTATTAAATTCCTGCACTGTAGGTCTTTCAGCAGATGAACACATGGAGAAAAAAAAAAAAAAAAAGGAGGGATTTTGAATCTGCCTCTCACGGTACGTGCAAGGTTTAGAATAGCTGACATTTCAAGTGCTGTATTCAGTGTGAATGTGGCACACTGCAATAAGCATGTGCAGGTAAATACTTGCCAAAGCACGGAAAGAAATGCATGTTAAAAAGCTGTTGTTTTTCTTTTCCAGCACACTTCAAACCTGCCTGGTATTATTTTCACTGCTGCTGAATGCTGTTGTCATCATGTCCTAAGGCTCTGAATCCACAATGCAGCTTCTAATATACACTACAGTTGACCAGCTGGCCGCAAGATCGTTAAACTCAGTTTTTCTTTTTTCTTTCTTTTTGGCCAAACAAGACTGTTCTTCGCTCTAATCCGCCTGGCCCTCGTGTGTGCTCCTTGGCCTGAAAACCGGGTGTGTTATCATTTCTCCTCAGACCGCTGACTGGCTCTGCCGTCCAATTGGAGCAGGATCCCCGGGCCCTACAGTGCTCCAAGTAATGCTGCTAATGAGTGCGAGGAAGCTTGGTAGCAGGGATCAATGTTCTGAGCCGTGAGTCAGAGGAGCCAGCTGCACCGGCCTGACCGGCGGCTGCCCTGCATGCACCACGGACCCTGCTGACACCAGCACTGCGGAGGCTTTCAGGGTGACACAGGCGCCCATAGGTGTAGATGGTTCTATAATCACCTGTTATCTCTCCCACACCAGCACCTGAGCCGCTGATGCTGTTGTGCAGGTGCAGCAGCGGACTTCATACTCTTTCTAGTTCGCTCAAGCAACACCGGCGGCATCAGCGTGGACAGTCTCCCTGCAGGTTTGCTACTGATGTATTCAGGCAACATGACAACGCCTAAAATTATTTATCTATTGCTGCGGAGTTGCCTCCTGAGACGTGCATGTAGGGAAATATTCCACGCGTCTTCCTGCAACGTTATTGTGTTTAACATTGTGCTCTCACGTTTAGTTCACACGCTCCACGGTGAAGCTGCACAGCGTCAGGATTCAGGCTGAAGGAAGGAATTAGTCGTCAAACTGAGAGTTAGTGGCAAAAAAAAATTGGTGTATTTACATGAAAAACACCAGAAAGTGGCTGCATTCAAAAAAGAAAAAGAGCTACAGAGGGAAGTTCAAGTGGGTGAAGTGGGTGTGAATGTTGGATTGCCGGTTTTGAAAAGTAGCGCGGGGGGGGGGCTACCCAACCAGGCCAGAGTCTGCACAGCATAATGAATTCATAATAGGAAACTGCACTCTTACATATATGTATATAGCTCAGCCTAAAAAGGAACGGTTTAAATAGGTAACAAGCTTTTACCTTGACTTAAATGAATAAAATCATGTTTATTCCTCTTAGAATAAAATCATGTTTATTCCTTTTAGAGGAACATAATCTTCTGCTCTGCGATGGATTTTACTGTCAATAGTGATTCAGTCTTGATTTCTTGATTTTAAATAAAGCAACGCCTGCGAGCCGGTTCAGGCAGTCTCACTGCAGCATCCACTCCTTGTTCTCGTCTCCGTGCACTTGAGCCGCCAGTAGTTCTCCGTTCGCTCTTTTGATGCTGCCACGCCGCTCCCCTGAAATCTACCGCCGCTGCCGTTGCTCGTGAGGCATTTCAAACGCCTCGCCTCCGCCCCTGCATCCACCTATGGCTTTGAGTTCTTAACGCCACTCCCCACTGTCCTGAGTTTGGATCCCGTTTTTTTTTTTTTTTTTTTTTAATAAGAACAAAGCAAAGGGGAAATATAAAAAAAAGAAACAGTTATTTTCTACACCTGAAATATGTTTCGTCGTACACGAGTTCCTTTCTACTGCGTTTCAAAGCTGCAATAAAAGCAGGTTTAGCAACATTAGCTTAGCACCAACAGCATTGTTGGTGAGTGTTTGCAAGCAATATCTTCAAAAATTCATACTGCATTAAATATGAAAACTTCTCCAGTTCATTTCTACTGACATTTCAGACAAAGAACCCAGAGCCTACAACTACAACTTTGGAATAAATACAGTTGATACAGTTTTCCTCATGGTTGCGTCACTTGCTGTCCTGAATATTTCTGCACAAAAAAAACAAACAAGCGACTTTGAACCAAAAACCATAAACAAACAATTTGTCACAGCACAATGTGAAAACAGCCACTTGCATCAGGGCCAATTTCAGAATGGATTAAGGATCTTTAAGTGCCTCTCAAAAACAGATTGTGATTTCACTGTGTATCGCCGCTGAGTCATCGAGCGGTTCGAGCGGCTCACACAAGTGGGTGGATGTGCGCCGCATGAGTGGACCCTCGCGCTGGAAAGGGGAGAGGACGAGAGAGTGAAGCAGGAGAACAGCGGGGAGTGATCATCGGGCTGTCAGGTCACCTTTGTTCAAAAACATTTGTTTAATTGTGTAATATGTTGTTTTCATGACCGTGTTGCTCATCACAGCGCAGAGATCATTAGGCAAATTACCAGAGTGGATAACGGATCTGGAAACACCGGATCTAATGAGCTTGAAAGTGCCAAAATAGTTTCCCAGCCACATTTACTATTAAAAATATCACAGTTAATTCATTGCTATCAGAGATATTCACCTATATTATCTTTATTAGCCATTATAACTTGAATGTAATACACATAATACAATTATAAACATTACATGCAACCTGTATCATGACGTGGCTGTTTGATTTTGATGTCTTTTAGCTAGCTGTTTAATCATTTATATTGATTTTTCTTGTTGTTACAATTACATTTGCTTTCATGGTAATTCGCTGGAGACGTTAAAGCTGCAGTTATCAATATCTTTACATTAACAACAGTTGGAATGACTATGTGTGGCGTGAAAGTGTTCAGTCACGGTGGCTTCAAACCCTCCGAGAAGTCACCCCTGAGCTCCACTGTGTGTCGCGTTCTAGTTTCTTTTAGCTCATTGTTTTGGTTTTGCAGCTTCCGCAGCTTTGATGTTGTGGTTGTAGTTCGGATGAACACACTGTGAGATACCTGCCTAGCATCAAATTGGACAAAATTAGCAACTAGCTGGTGAAGCATTTAGCAGCTAAGAGCAGTGACTGCACAGAACACCTTAAGTATGACACTTAAGGTTCAATTTCTCCTTAGCTGAGGGAGTTACTTAAGGGTGTTGCACTGAACCTCTTAAAAAGGTAGTTGTGGAAAACAATTCTTTCATGAATATAATAAATAATTGCGATGTTAATTCAGAGTAATTAAGGCTGAGAGGGAATTAGCACATAGCTACTAAAAGCAAAGCAGGAATAGCTGCTGCAGTAACAGGATGTGAGCCAGCTGACTGCACAAACAAACCCACTCTTATCTGCATAGGTTGAAAATGTCATAACCATTTGTTTCGTCTTTAGCCAGCAGCTGTCCTAGATTTATATCTGACAGACGTTTTATTTTTTTTTATAAAAGGGTTCAAATGTCAGTTCACATGAAACAATATGTATCTAAAAAATGTGTCCCTCAGTGAGGTAAAACAGCCATGTTAGTTGACATTTCCCAACCATTGATTCCCATCATTGGCTCAACCTTTCGGAAAGGCTTTGGTCTGACCTATGCGGGGCTCCACGGGGAGTCACAATGCCACCAAGACTCGTACAAAGCGACCTCCTATTGATCAGCCACCGCGCCTAAAAATAAAGCCAGGGCCCGGCAATGACAGAGAGGAAAGCAAAAAGAAAAAGCCTGTTACTGCTAATCAATGGTGACCTAGAATTTTCTGTCCTGAATCAATACATCATGCTTTCCTCCCATGATCTAATGATCTCTAGGATGTGTCCGTCTCTGACACTCAGGGGAGCAGAGACAAAATGTCAGGTGGAAGATTTGTGCCACTTTTAGCTTGTACTTTAGCTGAATCTGGAGGTAAAC
Source organism: Seriola lalandi dorsalis (assembly GCF_002814215.2). Taxonomy (NCBI): domain Eukaryota; kingdom Metazoa; phylum Chordata; class Actinopteri; order Carangiformes; family Carangidae; genus Seriola; species Seriola lalandi. The sequence goes on along the minus strand of NW_019525475.1, from coordinate 81,637 downwards.
TGCACTTGAACTGGGACGTAAACGGGTAAGAAATGACATGTCATGAAAGAGCTTTAGGGACGTGTCAGCTTCCTCTCTGAACTTTGTGAGAAATCTGTAAACACATGTGACCTTTCCGGGAAAAGTAACATTTAATGGGCAGCGAGTCAGATTTACATTCATGAGGTGTTAATTGCCCACTGGTCATTCTGTCACCTATATATTTCTTTATCCTCTCTTCAGTAACTCTTTCACATTCCTTCCATTCCCTCCCGATTTCTCCCGAGTTTCCTCTCTCCTGTGTCTCTCCCTCCTCTATCTCTTTCTGTCTTCCTGCACCTCTCAGCAGGAGCCCTGCTCGCTCAAGGCGATGCGTTATCTCCCCATATTTCCTCTCCGGTGAATATTTTATCTCGCCTTTCAAGTATCATTTTCATACTGAAAGAGTGCCCAGTGTCCCGTGGTGTTTTGTTTTGTTTTTTTTTACCCGGACTCTTCACTGAGAAAACTGTTTTTCAGACAGGGGTGACAATCTGTTTGCATGTTTCAGGAGGGCATTTGATCAGAGAATGCAGATCAGGATTTATGAATTTTTATCAACAGGCGTTCATGAAAAAGGCATGAAGCCAAAGTGTGGTCATCTGGCACAGAGCCACAGATGACAAGCTTAAATTTAAAAGCTGTTCATATTTACTGTGGCCTTTGCGGCCTTTCAGATACACTGCTATAGGAAAACTCATTATTTCTTCCTCTGTGACTGTCTCTCTCCTTCTACCCCCCCCTCTCCCCCCCCCCCTCCCCTCCAGTTTCTCTCTGCATCATTGCCCAGAGTGACAGTGATTTAAGCTGTCAGACATTTCAAGGCCCCAAATTCACGACTTAGTGACTCACATTTAGGATCAGCGGATCCCACTTGTTTGCATTTGGCCAATTTATATCTTCAGGCTGCACCTCCTGAATGCATGATGGTAATAGTCCAATTCATTTTTCACAGATAGAAAAAAGGGGTGAAATGGAAAAAGAGAGATGGAGAAATATGCTAACGTCAGTGATTATGGAACGATGGGTAAAGGCAAAGGAAGAGGAGAAAATCTCAAGAGCAATCTATAGTGTATTCATAGAGTTATATTTAAATCAATATATGTGTTTATTCATAGATGTTTTATTCATCGTGCACATGCTCTATGGAAGAGAGGATAAGCAATAACTTGCAATTGCAATGCTTTGGCCAATGCACTGAATTAGTTTGACACTATCCTGTGCAAGTGCGTGTGTCTGTGTGCATGTGTGTCTGTGTGTGTGTGTGTGTGTGTGTGTGTGTGCGCACATCACGTCCACCCCAGCACGAACACCATGCTGGGATGGACGAGCGTCAGAGCTGATCGAGAGTAAACGTCACACAGTTCCAGCTTCTGATCCCTCCTAAGAGCTGACCGAGATCACACGGGCGCTTCCCAAAACTTTCAGCATATATTAGCATTACCCATCAGGCTTTACGTTACACTTCACCGGCGTGACCTCTAAAGTGCAAGAGACGTAAAGCAAAAGAGACAAGAGGAGAGAGACAAAGAGAGAGAGAGAGAGAGAGAGAGAGGGCAGTGGCAGTAACAGAGGCAGTGACATAAATAAGATTTGAGTTTAAAAAAGAAGAAAAGAATAAAAGTCATAAATCATTTCGCTCCAACAACTGATAAATCGCCCCATCCAGCGTCCCATGGAGTGGCCAAGACGCCAGATCTGGGTTGGGATTCAGTGGAGACCAAATCTGGGTTAGAGAGTGATTTAGAAAACACTGGAAATGTGCCTTTGATTGAATCACGTGTTGGAAAATGGGATACACGCACTGTCTTCACATAAACTGAGCCATGACGACAAGACTTTATTTGCCAACTTAAAATGACTGGTGAACAAGCAAGCTAGCTCAGGCTAACGCTAACTTAATTCACAAGCTGAAAATTCCACATCCTCGTCCATCCGTTCAGGAGTTCAAAGAACCTTCGTCACCTCAGGAAACAGCCAGCCGGAGTGAGGAGGGGGGAACGGCAAATCGCCCCCCACCCTTTAAGGATAAGCTATATAGATAATGGATGGATGGATAGACGCCCATTGGCCCGGACTTGAGTACTGCACAAACTCACAGACAGCATTAAAGTTTGTCTCTTTAAGCAAAATTTTACTGTCATATCTGGTAGAAAAGAGCTTGTTTTACCTCCTTTCATACTGTTTATTTGGTTTAATTTGCCATATTCTGTAAACTGATCACATGTTGTTGTCTTCAAAAATGCATGTTACCTTCAAACACTGCATTAAAAAAAAATAAGAGCTCTCTTTTCAAGATAAATCTCAGTTATGAGACCGGAAAATGTTTGAATAATTTAATTTTAGGAAGGACACTCTGTCCGCATGTTTCCTGGAAAGAATTAAGTCTGAATTATTTCTAAATTTGCTACGCACATAATGTACAGTTGCCATCCTGCCACGCCGCCGTCACATTTATGAGTTATGTCACGCGAGCGGAGGTCCTTCAGTCGCATCCCATCATGCAGTACGTGATAACTGCTGAGGCTGTGAAAAACCGTCAGCAGTGCCCCACACCAACTCACACAGATTACAGCTGATATCTGCTAAAACCCGCTGCTCGACTTGACACAAATCCAATCTGTGGGTAGTTCTGTAACTGTGAGCGGACACTGAAGTCATCAAGCCACCCGGCGGGACCGCCGGCCCACGCCTGATGTTCCCTGGACACAGTGTGGAACCGGGCTGACCGGTGATGACAGATGGGCGCCGAGATACCGGAGACCTGTGTGGCAGTCACTTTCCCCCCCGACAGGCAGCGTGTGGTGACAGAAATGAGCCACCCATAAAGGAGGGGGGAGGGGCTGGGGGGAGAAGAGGGAGGGACATGTGAAAAGAATGATGGGTAGGCGATACAGTGCTAGGCAACAGGCTTATGATTCACCCAGGGGTATCAGTCACGTAAGTCCGACAGACGAAAGCTGTGGATGAGAGATCCTGCCAGAGGAGAGGCAGATCATAACACGAGAACTCCAAATTGGTGCCAGTTACGAGTTTGACCCCGTTTAAAACATCTTTTTGATGATTAAACATCGGGTCAGACCTGATTAGTTGCCAACTGTACCGCAGAAAACCTACTTCTGTCGGGGATTACGCTGCTCAAAAACCCAGAGGTGGGCAAGGTCATCAAATCTTTTGCTCAAGGCTGTCATCCATAGGTGCTCGAGCTCCGGCGCACCCACAGGGAAATGTTCCCAACAGGAAGAATAGTCTCAAATACAGATAAGTAGAGGAATGGATATTTTATCACAGCAGAGTTTTGACTGTCTCCTATTCCTATATTTAACTTGGCTGGTGTCGTGCGTCAGGCCCCTGTGCAGGGCTTGACCGCTCATTCGTATTGAAACAAAGTCGTCGTCGTCACCTTGCCTCACCTTGTGAACTGTGGCGGGGAATGCACATGAAGTAAAGGCACAATTGTCTTGAGCGGCACATCCTGTGCATTAACAATTAGACCTTTCGAGGACATGTGCGTGCATGCATTTGATTTTACTTGGTTAGTGATGGTTTGGTGATCTGTACAGTTTGTAGACACACATATATAAATATATTCATATATGCATACAGTATATGTTCATATGTATTCATACACAAACTTTTGTTGCACATCGCTCCACATCTTTCTCTCTCCTCAGTTCTTCTATTTATAAAGACATAAATCTGGCCTCTACGCCAACATCCATATAGTACAGGATTAATTTTTTCACACCCTGAAATCAACACTGTAAACTACATAGAGCTGGTCTCCATGGTAAACATTTCAGGCTTTGTAAAGTAAATGCAGGTTTCTGCCATTTTAGTTTGTAGTTTGAATTTAATTTCCAACAATCCAGTCACAAAACATTGATTATGGAGGTTCTGCAAAGCTGCAGTGTTGCCAACTTGAGGGAAGGAGTGGCACTTCCAATACACTGAGCCTCGCCTCCATTACGGCAAATAAACTACATGTATCATTATTACTAAATGAGGCAGAGGAATAACTAAACATCTGACATTTTTGTCTTTAATTTATGTGTTTGAAGACGACGTCACGGTTATAAAATCAGCATTTGACCACAGGCGGTCCAGACATGCACTACTTGTTTTGTTTTTTTTCAAATGATTTCTCCGCTTTCCACATCTGGCAACCACTGTATGAATAATATATGGTAAAGGTTAGCCGACCAAAACGGTTTGGTTAATGTTAGTGAAGGGATTATCATCATGTTCACTTCAAGACTTAATAATAAATTAGAGTATGAAAGTATAAAATAAGAGTATGGAAATGATCAAAAGACACAATTTGCTTTGCGAACTCTTTTTCTGTAGCTGCCTCCAAGACACTAAGTTTCAGAATAAATACAGAAAGTTGTCAGGCCATGTATGAGTGTAAAATTAAATATGTACGTTATTCATTATAAACTGAGCATGGACATCCTTTTGGGGGTTTAATAAAAATGTCCACTGGCTCTGAGGAAATATGTTTTAAGATGAATGAAGAGAAAAAAAGAGGAGACACACGGTGCATCCTAACTCTGCTATTGCAGCTTTTCATATTCCAAAGTGTCAGCATATTCAAAGGCCCAACTCCGTCAGTGTGTTTTATTGCTACAAAAGCTAGAGCAGATCTGTGATAGCTCATCATTACACCCCTTGAATGATTTCACAGCTCATGGATTCATTTGGTCCAGTGAATAATGCCACAGTATGTGCAGCAGTGCCAATAAAATTCATGCTGAGGCGCACAATCCGGCATTTGTGGAGCAGACAAAGTCACACTATAGCAATACCTCCTGAGAGTGTGTGTGTGTGTGTGTGTGTGTGTGTGTGAAAGAACGATATAGAGGGAGAGAGTAATATCCTGCTATGATCACATTAAGTGTCATGGCACGACTGTTGCCAATAAGACATTATTCATATTACAAGCTAATGTGGAGGCCATGTGATCGTGTGCTGTTAAGGATTGCGGGGAGAGAGCAGGGCGTACAGTGGCGGCAGCGGCGGCGGTTAGAGAGCGCTTGTTAGCCAAGACAACAACACCTCATTATCACTGGCTGAGACCACAGCCCAGACACTCCAGTGTTTGACACTGGGGAAGCAGTCATCGCTGTGTTTATCTCTCACAGGCATACTGATGTCTGATCCTCTGAATTCAGAGCAGCAGACACATCGGCAGGGAGACGTCTCCGCTTTGTGTTTGACTAAAAGCTGGGCAGTTTACCAGGGCTGCTGCTTCAAGTCCTTCCATCATCAACATTCCCTCAGTTTTTGACAGGACACCATCTAAAACCAGACAAAAGCTTTAGTAGCTTTATCTCTGTGACAGCTGAGTTATGAGCAGCAGTTTCTCGGCTCGTGGAGCTGTGGCAAAGACAGTTTAAAAATGTCTGCATCGCTGTATTTCTTGAAGTCAGCAGCACGCTCGCCAAGCTTCAGTTTGACATATGTTCGAGACAACAATTTTCATGAGAACCGTCACGCTCTGGGGAGTGTAATTAATGTTTTGATATTGTCAATAAATAGTGAGTCCTCTGTGTGAGTCTGACTCTGCACTTTCTCTCAGCTGTTAGCATTTTAGCATCTTTCAGCTCATTGCTGTGGATTTTTTGCGGCTCACAACTTCACCATTTCGGTTCAGTCTCACTGCACATCACAGCAGCATTTATGGCCACACTCTACATCCCCAGCTCAGCACCGAACAGCAGACGGACAAAGTTAGCAATTGTCATCAGCAGCTAAAACTCGAGATGTTTCCCTCTGGGGTTGATGGAAAGCAAAACAGCACTAAAAAGAGGGTGAATATTGGACTTACATCCATCAGATGGACAGAAATATGACTCCAAATGAATAGTAATGCGGCTCTGTGTCTGCGGGATGTGTAAATAGGAAACTGATAAATTTGCCATATCAGCTTAAAAAGTGATAAAATGTCAGTGTTGTGTTCGGCGCCAGTTTCCAGAAAACCTGAATTAACACTATTACTACAGTTCAACCAGCTTCAGCTGCTCCTTTATTTGCAGCTGGAAACTTTGTCCTCCAGCGATCACACTGCACTTTCTTTAGAGAATAGCCTTCGTGATGTCTTCATTAACATTGATTAACGCTTTACAAGTCGGTTCATACATTTATAAAGCATGCCATGATGACGCAAACAATCTCTTTGGTTGGTGTGTGCACTCACTTTGCCTTTATAGCTAGCAATTTGACTGCAAACCATAGAAGAAGACGACTTCGGTAGAGCATCTTCACAAGTTTCGGAAATAGCTAATAATTGTGTTTTTGTTATGCACGTGAATGAAGAAGAAAAAGTTTCAAAGTCCCGTGCAGAAAAAGGATGGAAAAGGGCGACTGTACCAAGGTTATAGTATTGATGGATTTTTCACCGGCTTTTATTTCATTTCGACTTTTTGTTTTCAATTTCAGTTTAGTTATATTTAATTTATAACTTATTTGAAGCAGGTGTGGTAGTTGAGTTTAGTTTATATTTTTTGAAAATGTTTAGTTTTAGTTTATTTTTCGTTAAGGTCGAGATTTAATAGGGTCAAAAAAATAAATAAAATCCGGGCACAAATATATAAACAGTCGACACAAGAAGAAGCCTGAAGTAAAAAAAGTGTGTAGTTGTGTTTCTGAGGTGAGACGTTCATTTAGTTGAAGGTGCTGCAGCTTTGTGGCTCGTTATTGCAGTTAATAAACCATAAAATACTGGACATCATTAATACAGTGAATGTTACTTAAAGTGCACATGTACTTGTCAGCAAATAAACTGACCAAGACGAAAACTAAAACTTCTCTAGTTTTACTTTTGTAAACTCATAATACAGTTTCAGTTAGTTATCTTTTGGTTTTAATAAAGCCTCATTTTTATTTTAGTTAACAGGTTTTGCCACATCTAGACGATATTTCGTTAGTGTTAGTTAACGGTAATAACCTTGGACTGCCCAACACTGCCAAAGCTGGTGTTCTGCAGTATTTGAGCCACCAGTTGAAGGTTATCACTGCACAATGAGTCACCCAGCTGCCTGAGGTTAGAATAAACACTGGGTTATTTAAATATGTGTTTCGCTCCTTTAAAATGGGATCAGAAAGTGTCAGTCAGTGTTACTGTTTAATCTTTGATCCTCTTGAGATTCAGACTGAAATTTTAATAACTGTTTATTCACATGCAAAAAGATGGTTTCGCTGCTGCATGCTAATAGGCCAAGAATAACAACTTTTCAGATTCACTCTTGATATCAGACGGTGTTGACAGGAGCAAAAGTGAGAGGGAGGAATAAATTATTAGAGGGAAGAGCGGGGTTGTGCATATATGCACATGTACCTGTCTGCTCACGTGCATCATGAGAGAGCAACTGCAATTTCTGATAAGCATTTCTGACGTTAAAGAAGACGAGGTTGTTTCAGGATGGGCAGCAGGGAAAGTGTGTGTGTGCATGTGTGTGTGTGTGTCAGTCATGGGGGATATTATGTTTTAAAAAACCGGGTGTTTCCGCAGCAGTATAAAGTGGACATGTCATCTACCATAAACCATACAGAAGTCTCAGTTGCTCGGGGTAGTTGTACCCATGTGAATAAGCAAGTTAAGGTGCTTGCTGATACCTGCACAGACCATGAAAATGGACAATTTTGTTTGTGCCACATTCATTTTAGGAAGTAATAAATTGCGTTTCACTGGTTATAGGTTTGGTATATGACATCAAATTTCAGTCTGTACCCTTCCTTTTTCCGCCCACAGCGGCAGCCTCGCTCAGTGGTCAACCCATAAAACACAGCAAATCTTTTTCTGCATGTTGAACAGATGCAACAGATACTTATATGTATTTAAAGTGTGGGGAGGCTGGTGTGTTTCTTAGCTTTTAAACCAAAGCAGAATTAAATACTGTGTAATACTAACGTAAGCTGAGAATGTTAGCATGTCCAGCTAACTAGCTTACAGTAGTAACCTAGCTAACTATATTATTTAGTAGGGTCACAGGTCACGTTTCAGGACTGGTACGTCCACCAGCCAAGATGCAACTACAGTACATCAGAGTGAAACAATAGCATCTCTCCTGCTCTTTATTTGGTTGTGGGGAGGTTTACTCTCCAGCAACTCTAGCCAAATTCGCTACGTTAGCTAGTGCTACCTCTAGCTTCAACCAAGTTGTCATCCTCAAATCCTTTTTTTCCTTTTAAAAGTAAAGCATACTGAAAATAAGTACATGAAAGCAGAAATGTAAATGCATTGTAGATCGTCTACAAATAATTTTTTCATAGGAAGTATCTTAACCATCCATGAATTATGTTTTCATGCACCCATAAATGCAGAATCTGAGAGGTGGAGAAGAAGAAAAAAAATTTAATTTATGAAAGCGATTTAATCATTTGTGCTCGTGAATGGAATATTGTTTTTGGTGTTTTCTCTGTACATTAAAAAGTCAGCTGGTCACGAGGTTTCTAACCATCTCAGAGTTTTGCATTTCATTCATCGTTAGCTTGCGCTAACTAGCTACAACTGATAAAACGCACTCGCGACAAAATCCACAGTCGCCAGGTCGTAATAATGAGAAGATGCTTTTGTTTACCTCTGTGTGAAATGAAAGGCCCATTATTTCAGAAATTACAAAAAATTTTGAGTAGTTGTCACGGTATATTGCATTCCGTTGCTACGGCAGAATGAAAAAGGTGACAGGCATAGCAACAGTAACTAAGGGCGGTGTGGCTTAACGAACACACGATTATTTAAGAGTTTTTAGTTTTAAACTGTGTAAAACTTTTTTCTTCCTCCCAAAAAAAAAAAAAAAGAAAAATGAAGCTCTCTGGAAATGAAATCTTTACTTGCAGGTCAGCTAGTTGCTCTTCACTCAGAATGTTTTTCAAAAAAAGGGGCATTAATATGCATTTTGTCATATTAATATGATGCATTGCTCTGAATATCACCAGCTGATTTCCATCAGCAGTAGATGTGTGGTTTAAAGCTCAAATAAAATAAAATGTAGAAGAAAAACAAACCGTAACAGAACAAATAGCCCCTGTGTCCTCTGGTTCCATTTGATGGAGGGGGGGGGGGGGGTTCAGAACAAAAATATGTCATTTACAAAGAAAGATAAATGGATAAAGCATTGGAGCAAGAGCAACAGCATTCATCATTTTGAAGATTGTCCTCTTAATTGTATTATGCTCTTTCCCACATAACACAGAGATGTGCAGCTCAGCAGCACCAGGCTCTGCATTTTGTTTTATGTCTCACTCTGCAGGATGAATAAAATATCAGTATAAAGTGCAGATTCCAAGAACACTCAGGTTGTTACAGATGTAAAAATGATGCTCTATCGTGCTGTTAAAATACCACACATTTTTTATGAGCGATCGCATGTAGCATTTGAAAAAGCTGTGACAATATGATTACTGCTATTTAAGTAAATGCTGTTACTATTGAGTCAGGAGTCAATGTGAGACATTCAATTAAAGTAACAAATGATGATGTCTTTAAATTGCATTGGAAAATATTATTGGCATTTATAATACACGGATTGTAAACTGCCCCTGTCGTTGATGACGGCGGACGTCTTTAAGGTAAGGACAGTTGACATCTGTTTCTCTTCCTGTCTCATGCTGCTGTCAGGACCAGCTGACTGATACAAACTGCTGCAGCAGAGGACTGTGTAACAGGCAACGCTGCCTGCCTGCTCCCGGTTCTCTGCCCGTGACAAATATAGCCTCTAAGTGGCTGTGGCAGGCTGTGATCCTGCAGGACCCTTCATGTTGCGTACGGGCGTTAGATTTTTTTCATTAACTCCAGGTGCGCCATCCCATCTTTTCCCCCCTCTGTCATCGTGGGCCAGAGCTGAGCAGCACAGCCGATGCCGAGCGGCGCTTTCACTTTCCGCTCTGTTTAAACCAAGTTCAGATATGCGGAAATGCATAACAGACAATCTCTGCCCTATATGCAGCTACACCACAGGGGCATTCACATCATACACAGAGAGAGACGCACAGAACTGGAGCCACAGCAGACAACCCAGTTTTGGTTTAAAAAAAAAAAAAAAAAACAGGGCTGAGGGCCAGTTCCAAATCTGCCTGTGGCTGTCCTTGACGAACCTCCAGGCTAGATCCTCCTGGGTGGTCTAAGCAGCGTGGAGCTCTGAGAAGATTTATCTGGATGGTTGACAACTTCTGCACCACTCATCCAGGCTGCTCGTGTCCCCACAGAGAGCACATGTCACTGCCTTAAAAGCAATGGCGGCTGACAATGACATTGTGGGGTTGTTTTTAAATCCGGTATTCACTTTATTTTGATGCCGTTTTCAGGACGCATTATTGGAGTTTCTACCTTTGTTTGCTAAGCTGCGGAAACTTAGTAGGTCACTGTTTGTTTGTTTGTTTCGATCCGCATTAGCTGCTGGACGAAACAACTCAGCGACAGTGACAATACAACGCTCACAACAGCTGCTCTGGTACGAACACAAACTTGACACGTTCAAACGACAAGAAAATAAACAGCATTATAATGACCAAATAATAAAATACTTGTTTGTTTGTTCTAGTGTTGAACAGTGGAAAATGTCCAACTACCACAGTGAGACTCCTCACAGACGAGAGGCCACACCTCGGCGTCACGGAGGCATTATATTTTTCAGGTTCATGAATGCAATATCTCAGTAAACTGATCGACTGAAGTTGGGGGTCAAAGGTCAAAAGTCAAAGCTGCAGTGGCCTGTTTCGGCTTCTCAGTAACGCCTTGTGGGAATTTCTTCAAATTTGGCACAAACATTCACTTGGACTGAAGGATGAACTGATTAGATTTTGGGCGTCAAAAGATCAAAGTTCACGGTCACAATGACCTCACAAAACATGTTTGGTTTTTTTTGCCTCTAATATGTGGTACCTCAAGACCACCTTGAAGACATTTGTTTAGATTTGACACAAACACTCACTTGTTATTACTGCTGCTACTAATTATAACACAATTTAACAACTTCACTATGAAATCATGATGTTCTGCAAAAACACCTCCGGCCATTATTCAACGCTGTAAATCAGGAAGGGGAGATTGTGACCATATTTCCTGCATTTGAATGCACTCTCTGACTTGACTTGACATATTCAGTATAATAAAGAAAGTTAGGCGTAACACTACTAAAAGATTTTTGTACTAAAAGGAGATCTTTATCAGTATGATGTCCTCACAAATTAAGGCAAGGAGCTCAGAAGTGACCATCTCACTCAGATCAGTGCCATCTTTATGGGTAAAAAAAGAAAAGCTGCTTCATTAGCATCACTGTATCTGTAGCCAATGAATGACCTCTGGGTGACACTAGTATAGATAAAAGGTAATGTGGTAGGATGAAAAGCCAGCCAATTAGCACTGACCAGAGCATAATTCACATTACGAAATGTAGAAAATCTGTTAGGTCTGACACTCGACACAAAGAAAAAGGACAACGGCGGTAATTGGAACACATTATACGGACCAACTCGTTTTCCGGTACCTTGCCTGAACCTGTGCCTGGCTTTCATGGGCAGCAGATGGCAGATGTTGAAAAACAGGAAAATGACATTTAGTGGTCTCTGTGAATGTCTCAGCGTTGTCTGTTTTCATTAAAATTTCAAAAGAATTTTTTTTTTTTTTTGCATGTCAGCACCAAGACGGATTCAGTTGCATTTTGAATGTGAAAGTAAATCAGTTTACAGAAAACAACTGATGCTATTGATCTATCACTACAATCACTAAGTGTTCTCGTGTCTCATATGTCGCCTCTTGTGTTTGTGATTATCATATTCGCGCATTTGCAACTGATCATTTTAGTTTACTTTGTGTTTTTCCACGTGTCCCACAGTCGAGAATATTAAAAACACCTTTCAGCCTAATGCAATAACAATACTTCAGTGCAACAGCCAGAAAACAGCCCAGTGTATTATTACAACCCAGAAGGTTTCTATCAGAAGTATCAACAGGAGGCCCACAGGGGTTTGTTACACTTGGTTGTTGTGGTCCTTATAAACAGTAATAACCATCAAGCCTGATTACTGCTTGTTTTTAAATGCATTCCTACGTCATCTACTATCAACAAGAATATATTTTAAGAGATTAGTTTGCACCTCTGGGTCATTTTATACCAAATAACTGCTCACAATTATGTTTTCCTAATTATGATTATTTCATGATTACATTACAGAGCTCCCTTGTCGTGGAAAACACAACATGGTCCGCGGGCTATTGGGGGAGAGAGGTGACAGTGTCACTGAAAGCAATTAAAAAGCTATCAGAGGGAGCTGAAAAGAAAACATTTCCTATTAGACTGCAAAGTTAACCACTGGCCTGAGCCAAATGTGGCCACAGGAGCACTAAGATGTTATTACTCTCTGCAGGCGCCGTGTTGTTATTCCTCTGTGGTGTTGGAAGCTAAAGTGGGCTCAGTAATGACCACTAACAGCACTTTGCTCTGCTGTTCCAAAGAAGAGCACATCAGGAGCAGTCATCTCTACTTGACTTGCCATTGTTCACACAATCTCTCAAAAAGGCATCTGGTAAAGATTTTAAATGCATTATTTTTCTCTGGTGTCATGAGGATGCAGGGGAGGGAGCAAAGCTGGGATTGTCCCTCCAGGGAATTTGTCACTCCACAATTAAGCCCGCTCAAAATAAAGTTTGTTGTTCACTTGTCAGAATAACTTTCTCCTGCTTTTCCTCATGTTGAAGTAGCAGTTTCGTTCTTAGTCAATCAAACCTCTGTCGGGTTTGAGTCGACATGCTTTGGAAGACGTTGGATTTGAGTTACTTAACAACACAACTTAGAACCATAAAAATATCAACATGAGCTGGCGTCAGTATTCTATGTCAAATTTACATCGGAATTGGATGTTAAATATTCGTCACTAGGTGTCACAGCCTACATTCAACATCTAACGATGTTGGCCTGCGGGGGTTCAGTATGAAACTAGAGTCAGGAGACAGTTAGCCTAGCTTAACTTATGTTAGTGTAAAGATTAATTTAATTTAATTTAATTTAATTTAATTTAATTTAATAAGATAAATTTCACCCGGCCAAGAAGTAGTCCAGCATCTCCTGGCTGTAGCTTATTTCCCAAAATGTCAAAACTGTTCCTTTAACTCTCTTTTGGAAGCTTGCAAAGTCTACAAAGTCCTTTAAGTTATGATTTGTGTTGATTGATTATGCCCGACGGTTGAATGAGCCTGCGTTTGTCTCCTTGTTTAGTGAATATCTGGTCAAGTGTGTTATGTTTTAGCACAGAATCAAATCAGATCACATCATGTGCTGACACGATAAGAAAACTAACACTGATACATAAAACACTGCAGCTGCTATAAAAGATAAAAAGGTTGATATCAGACATCAAACGAGCAGTAAATAATTTAACACACCAGTGTGGGTCCAGACCCTAATTAAACCTATAACACAAGTCAAACACACAGTTTCAGCTACAGGTATTTTAACCACCACTACTACTACTCAATGAGTATAAGATCACTGTACGAAAATATATTGATCCAGTTTCATATCCTGTTTAAATTAAGAAAAACATCTAAGGGTTTATGTGGTCAGCTCACTATTTATGAATACAGATACGTATGAGAATATGATGTATAGTATACTCTATATAAACAGACAGCCATCTCCTCTGAGCTTATAGCCCCACCCATTCAAAATGTTCTAGACAGGCCCTGAAAGGATTATGGTGCAAAAGCTCTTAACTTAAATAAATCCTACTTTCTTCACAGAATATAGCACTTAGCTCATGCCCCAGTAGTACTTCCTGAGATATCCAGTTTTTAGGGGTTACAGGGATTCAGAGATGGTTCCCACAAGCCCTCCCAATTCTGCAGTTTGTTGCCTGAGCATTGACATCAGCAGTGAGAGTGCATGAGTGTATTTAAGTGTTGTGACTGTACCCGTCATTAAAACTCAGCTGGCTACAGTCACTATAAGGGGGCTTGGAAGTAAGCTCTGGACCCAGCAGGCGAGTCACGTAACGATCCTGAACATCTGTGTGAAGGGAGTAAGGATTAAACACAAGCTATGAAGGCTGTGAGACACACACACATGCTCATACTGCAAACACTCATACATGTGTTGATGAACCTGTTGTGGTCCTTGACTGTGAAAGCTGATTTTTATGCTCTTTGAATAATCAGGTTGGAAGATGGAAATTGCCTGTGGCGACGGTGGGAGTGACGGCATCAGCAGCTGCGCTCAGGCACATGTCACCTCCCCCAGAAACAAGTTACGTCTCAGGTACTGTAAGTCACCCTGACCACCCCGAGGGGACAGGTCCCTTCAGTAAATGATCACGACCCAGGCAACATCATTAGGCAGCTGCTGTGTGGCAACGGCTCCTTGGCAGAGTGATAAGCAGAAACACTCCACTGGGAAATGCTTACAGTGCACTTAGAGGTGACAGGGATAATATGGGCCGTGCACTTGTTATTCTCAACAGAGCTGTGCATCATTTGTGCGCTTCAGCTATAAATAAAGATTTTTCACAAACAAAGATATGGACTGTAGATGAGGCGCTGAGCTGCAGTCGTCCTGAGTTTAATGATTTATAATTGACCGTTTGCTACACCCCTCCCCTGAGCACCAACTATCCAGTCATAGCTCAGCTTTGGACTTCTCTACATCTGGCTCTGAGAGTAAGAGTGATACTCGGTGTATGAAGAGTTTGCAGGGTGTTGACTTTTTACTGTAGCTTTTCAAAACCCACAAGATCAAAAGTGTTAGGGAGTGAATAATCAGCAGGGAAAGTCTGCTCCAATACAAGAATGCAGAAATTAGCATAAAGATAACAGCGTGTCTTCACAGAAAACACTTCAGCCACATTTTCAGTCATCTGATGGAACAGATACTACTTCTATTTTGATCAATCAAGGTCTATTTTCCTGTGTTTTATTTGAGTAACCACAGTGATTGTGTATTGGGCTATGCACAGTTCTGTAAACAATCTTCACTGCCACTGGATGTCACACTAGACCACCAGCATCTCAGATCAAAACAAATGCTTTGTCAGCCAACTGAACACACAACAATTAAACGCACAACAATAAGCACAACTCAATACCCTGTGAACAAGACAGCCAACAAAAAACATCCTAGCCACAACCTGCTGCTCCACAGCTCTGGCAGTTAGCTAGCAAGCGATAGCAACATCTGCCAAACTAATTCACAACAATGATAACAGCAAGTTAGCTAACATTATCATGACTACTGTAGCCATTCACTTATGAAAACAGACATGTAACATTATATAGCCATGAAGATTACTTACACATTCAGGAGAAAAGCCTTATCCTTGGCAGCTTCCTATCCTAGCAGTTCCTAGGGTTCTCCATCTTGGTAATACCAGATTAGCATTGGTTCCATGGTCAGACTGGGAGAGAAATTCAGCCTTGGACTTGTCCGCAGGGTCCGGGACATAGGAATGACACATCATCATATTGCATCTACACTGCAATAAAAAAAAAAAAAAACAATGTTTATTTCTTCAACTTTCTTTTAACATAGCTTGTTAGGGTGCTAGCATCAGTCTTTTAGCATCGTATCATATCATGTATGTTTAAATATTTGACACTTTGACTAGGGTTCTTGTTTCATGATTTGAAACATGTCAGCTTGAAACAGTTAAAAAAAAAGAAAAATGGAGACAGTGTTTTCAACCAACACAAAGGTGACCAGATTTGCTGAAATAAAAACCGTTGCCATTTCCAGTTATAATATATCACATACGGTTAAAATGGCTTCCCCCTACCTTTGAGACAATCTTGAAGTCCGATCGTCTGTCTTTTCCACCATTGTTTTGTCCATTGTTTTTATTCCTTTAATCCTGAAGGGTCCACCGATCAAATTAATCAAACTGGTTTTCCATTAAAAAGAAATATTCCAAGTTGTGGATATTGTCAAGTGAAGTCCATTTCAGACCGTAAAGCTTCTTCAGCTTCTTCAGCTTCTTCTGCTTCTTCTGCTTCTTCTGCTTCTTCTTCATCACTTCGTCCAACATGAAAACAATTTCTTCAAGTTCCGGGGGGGGGGGGTGTAACTGCCGGCTTATAAACTCCTAACCAATGAATGAGCAAGATTTCCCTTTCTCTGCCTAGAGACAACAACAACAAAATAAAATAAAAACCTGATTGGATAACTCTATTCTTGATGTTTTTAGGGAGGATTTGTGAAGCTAAAGCTAGCAGCTAGCCCTCTCTGTTAGCCAAATCAAGCGTAACGCTAAACACCTGCCTGTCTGCTGATGCTGCACGTGTCTCTTTCCGGTTTTTTAATTGACAGCTCACAAATTGCGGACATTTCCGGGAACAGGCCACCCGAAAACAGGGGACGTCTGGTCACCCGGTTGCTTGATTAGCTAGCTAACTATCCGATAGCTTAGCTAGCTGGTGTATGCACACGACCCGCTAACAGAGTTATATGTTACAAAACCCAAAGTACAATAAAATGTTGCATGATATTCTGAGTTTTTTTTCCATTTTGCTGATCAAAATAATGAAGTTTTAATGCTTAATTCAGATAAACGTTGTTTACTCTGTTATTTTTCAGAAACGGGGTGTATTTTTTTTTTACTCTAATTTGTTATTTCCCACTGGCTTTCTCTGCAGGAGAATCTGTAACAGCTTTGATGGGCAGCAAACATCTTCGCATGAAGTCATTTACACACAGCCCTGAAGTTGAAAAGTTTTCTCAAAATATCAGGTCATTCAGAGGAAAACAACAGCAACAAGCTCCATCTATCTGACAAGTTAACAAGCGGCTATTAAACCCAGTTGAACCGTTGACGTGAAATCGCAGCACCAGAAATAGTGAGACGGGGCTATGAGAAATTATCTAACAGCTGATGATGGGGGGGGAAAACACACACACACACACACACACACACACAAAAGCGAGCGGTCTTCTGATGGGATGTGATATCTGAAAAGGGCAAATGCACCGACAATTTCTGTGGTTGAGGTTTTTGTTTTTTGTTTTTAAATGGCAGAAAACAGACTGACTTTAGCAGCTGCAGCCATCTATCAGCCATAATGGGGGGGGGGGGGGGGGGGGGGATTGCATTTCTAGCAGGATCTGCAAAGACTCAAAGCTAATCAGCCATTTCTCATCTTGAGTGGCACAAACTGAGCTCAGAACAACCTTGAAATACAAGACCTAAGCATTAACTAGAATAACCATCTTACCTTGACCCTGCAGGCCACCCCAAACTGTTAAATACCCCCCATGTGAGTCAGAGATGAGATGATTACTATCTTGCCTTAATTTGCCATTTCAACATAAGAAAGGCGTCAGGACGAGCAGCAAAGTGTAATTGACCTTGTCTGGTGCACAAGATTGTTGGTTCTCTGTAAGAAAAGAGACAGCAGCCCTCCTTCATTTGCCACACGATGAAACTCATTCTCAGAATATATGGCGAGGTAATTGAGCGATGAATTACTTTTTGCATCAGCACCACTCAATGACACTGATTCTGATGTAGTAATATATTATCTCCCCCTTTGTGGTAATTTATCCCTGAAATGACATCCAATGGAAAATGAACGTTCCTCTCCTTTGTCAAACCTGAAAACAGCCAATCAAACTTCCCAACAGCAACACATTGGTCCCCCCCCCCCTTCTATCAGTGTGAGGGCCAGGCTTCAGGAAGTATATTGTGAAATTGTGCTTTTTCATTATGTAAAGTCACGTTTCTCAGTTTGACTTGGGAGCCCTGTCATTCCCTAAAGAGAAGAAATAAATGAGTTTTCAAATCAAGCAATGCAATCAGCCGCGGTTAAACCTAGATCTCCAAAAATTTGATTAGCTCTCCCATAATTGAGTAGACACCTCTACCTAAAATCAGACTGGCAGAAAAAAAAAAAAAACATTTATACGAGTGATAACTGGAGATAGATGAAGAACTAGATGTCAAAATGGAAGAGAGGTATATCAGACATGACAAAAGATACCAGTCAACAAGAAAAAAAGAGGACAATCTTTATTTCAATCTTTCAAACCTGTAATAAAGTGTGACACTCTCAATTCAAACCCAAAGAGGAAGTTTGGCAGAGAATGATAGGCAACTACAAAGACCAGAAGGCAAGACGAGGGCATGGTTTCCTTTAGTGCAGTTTCACAGTAATAATACAGATAACCTCTGTATATATAAAAAAAAACAAAACAAAAAAAAAAAAAACAGGTGTGCTTAGGTTGAGGTGCCTAAGTCAATCAAGTTACAAGAGCTGCAAAAGCACAATGAAATGAGTACCACTGAAAAACGAAACCTGAAACCATCTTATTCCTCGGCTACACTTTGTAAAAAGGTTATAGAACTGGGGTAAGGATTAGGGATTGCTTTTACTCAAATATATATAATAAACAGCTCAAAACATTCATAACCATTTGAAAATTATCTGAACTCGAGGTCTGCTTAGTCGTCTGCTCAGCTGTCACTACTTGACGTGTGGTTGAAAGCTCAGGAAAAAGCTAAGAAGTCAACCTCTTGAGTCAGGATTACTCTGTTAACTGTTCCCAAGGTCAAGAATGAACTTTGACGCTCGGTCATCACCATGTATTGATAGTTCCCTTGATACATATCCTCTTTTACTCTTTTCAAGCGTATACTTAACTTCGGAGCTCTGTACATTAAATTTATGGAAGATCGCCACCACTCTCATGTCTGCAGTTTTTTATGAAACTAGAGCGAGCGGCCAATCAGCTGATGGTCACTTGCCGAGAGCTTCAGTCATCATTGCGTTAATATACAAGAGCGTATAAAACGCCCTCTGAGCAGCGCTTCTTCTTCAGGGCAGACAGGACGCCACAGTGACTCGGTATCGGAAAGTGATGAGATGGCACGGGGCTAGCTTGTTAGCATGCTAACTTCAGCAGAAGAAGTGATCAAACTAGAAGCTAAACAAGAGTTGACATTGGCGTTGCTTTCCACCGCTAGAGGTGAATAAAGGAATGAAATTTGACACTGAACTTGCAACGTTTCTCCTAGACCGATAAGTAAACAGCTGTTAATGCTAATGCTAGCTCTGGTAGCGATAGCAGAACGTACAATAGCTCCTTTAATCTGTACAAAAACTAAAGAGGAAACTGGCTTCTTACAGACATGAGAGTGGCATTAACTTTATCATCTAATTCTCAGCAAGTGAAAAAGCGTATTCCTCACAATTGCTTTAAATTAAATCAGTGTTTAGACAGTGCTCCTCTCAACAGTTCGTATTGATGGGGGAAAAAAAGGCAATATCAGGTATTCCCATGCACCAATCAAGGGTAAAATCTAACCACGGCTGTTGGGAAATTGGCTTTCGTTGCTACGGAAATTCCAATGTCAATCAAATCTGATAATTTAACACAAGACATTTAATTTTACACATTAGCCTATAAAGATAATAAAAACATGTTTTCAGGTGCTCTAAGTTGCCGGAGCTGCCACTGAAGCACCACTGGCCCCAAATCCAACTGTGCATTTTTCATCAAAATGGTATCAAGCTCGCTGTAGCAGATATTAGGAACACTTTTTTTTTTTTTTCCCATGAAATAAGCGGCCAGGTAAATTGAAGAGAAAGCAATAACCTTTACTTGATTTCTGCTATTACATACACTTTGGTCACGAGGGTATGAAAATAGGATAGGGAAGGATTTCTAAGCCTGTAGCCGACTGACAATAGTGGTACTGTAACAAAAAAGGGGCAGAACTCAGGAGTAGGAAGACAGTCCTAATATTTTGTGTGCTTAGTATATGTCTCAGTGCATCAGGATGTAAACGTCAACCTGCCAACTGAATTCAATATAGAAACCAGTGATGGAGGACAGACTGAAATATGGAAACAGACAGAGTCAGTCTATCTGAGGAATATGAGTTGTTAAGAGCAGCAGGAGCTACTGATGCATGTTATAGGATTCTGCTGTATAGGTACAACCCATCTATAAATAAGAATCTTTCGCAGGTTGGTCATGTTGGGTTGAAATGGGTAAAAAAATAAAAATAAGAAAGAAAAGTGCATTTGCCATATTCCAGTACCAGACAGACTGATACCAATTACCATTCCAGCTTTTTCCCCCCCCCATCAGCTGTTGCCATAAATGGACACTAACAGGTGGCTGGCGTGAGAAATAAGTTGAAATGCGTGACTGTCTTGACACTTTGCACCCCTAAAGAGAAAGAAGAAGAAATATTTTTTCAGGCAATATCAGACAATAGAGAAAAAAAAGAAGAAAAAATAAAAAGCACAATTCATTTATGGCAGATTTTCCTTCTTGGGCACTTCCCTATGCTTTCTACACACATCAATCACTATACATGATGAGCCTACACTTTGGGTCGGGTGGGGTAGAGGTATACAAAATCTCTCAGTGTATTTATGTTCTATTCAATTTGAAGGCAAGATTCATCGGTTTCTACTACTGTAGGATATTATAGCAAAGTAGACTAAAATAAAAACCAGAAGAGAGCGGGATGTGACAATAAAAAGAAGAACGACCTAACGATGTCAGAGAAAGGGTCACACGTGGAACAGACCACTGGTTGGTTGAATCATAATAAATAAGTGTGTATGTTTGGTTCACAGCCATCCCTTCTTCTCGTAACATGGTCGAGGTTAGTGACTAGAGGCGACAGGTACTCGACTTTTTAATGTTTTTAACAATCTACTTCCTGTCTTTCTTTTTTGTGATATTTATTGTAACTTAATGTTTCTACGCTACGTTTTTATTCATTATTAATCTTTCGTTATTCCATCGCTCTGTGAAGCAACTTTGTAACTTCTTCCTCTTGTAACTTTGTTTTGAAAAGTGCGATACAAATAAAGTTATTATCCCGTGTTTACACTCCGTCACTGGAAAGGCTGTTAGTTTTAAACGTGATTCGATGGCTTCACTGAGCAGCTGACCTTACACTCAACTCGTAGATAGGAGAGTCTGTGCTAGAGGGGCTTTGATGGGAAGTGAGATGAAAACCAAAGCAGAACAGTAATACATTGATATGTCTTTGAGTTTCATTTCACTGCATTTGACTAGGCCTATCATCCTCTATGTGGAGCCCCTGCGTTAATCTGTTTTCTTCTCCCCAGGATTCTTCTCTCCAGCGTCCTCTTCCTCGTTCTCTCCCTCTTCGGGGCCCTCCAGCTCAGCGGCGCGTTGCCTCTCCTCCTCCTCTTCCTCCTCTTCGTCAGTCAGGCCCTCCCTCTTGAGCGCATCTATGTCATCCGAACCGTCATCTGACTCAGCTGTGCAGATGCCGTAGCACATCAGGCTAATTA
This sequence comes from Seriola lalandi dorsalis, assembly GCF_002814215.2. Classification (NCBI taxonomy): domain Eukaryota; kingdom Metazoa; phylum Chordata; class Actinopteri; order Carangiformes; family Carangidae; genus Seriola; species Seriola lalandi. The sequence continues at coordinate 60,357 of NW_019525475.1, read as the reverse complement.
CACCCAGCGGTAGGCCGAACAGGAAGCAGCCCAGCAGTGGAGAGCTGCGAAACACTGACTGATGTTGGAAAGGAAAAGATGAAAGGAAGACAAAAAAGGGGACGAGGGAGAGAGGGAGAGAGGGAGAGAGGGAGGAAGGGAGGGAGGGAGAGTACGGTGACAAAAGTAAAGTTTGACAGAGAAGAAGAACAATAGAGAAACAGAGAGAAAGGACGATAGTGAGGACAATATACAAGCTTTCTTTCTCAATTCAAGTTTGTTTACTCAAAAAACACAAGAACATTAACATTTTTTTTTTACTGTGCAAACAATGTAAATATACACATTAAATTAAAAGCGTTTTCACTTGCAAACTCTGGATCTGGTCTTGTTCCAGGCAAGATTCCTGACCTGCAGCTCCCCCGGTGGAGTCACTGTGTGCTAATTTGATAAAATGCTAATTTGCTCGACAGTCCGATCAACTTAAGTGTGCACAGTGACGTGAGAAGGGTCCGAAGGCAGCTCCAGCATTTAAACTTAGGGAACTACTTCACACCGGGGTGAAGTGTGCTCGGCGTACTGACTCACCCTGGAGGACGTACGAGTGTTACCTCATTAATACTTTGTTTGGCGGTCCACACTCGTCACTATCTCCAGGTTCTTAAGCAATTCGTTTCAATTTTTTTTTTAATCCCAACAAAGCTATGTTTTCTCGAGATAGGATACTTAATTACTCTGAGAAACAAAGCTTCGTTATCTCGAAATAACGGGATAAAAAAATATTCCCGAGTACGGCCTTTCTCGATTGGTTTTTATTCAACCTCCTCTGTTGCAGCAAAAACTGTTCAACAAAACATGTTTTGCAGAGATACGTCTGAAGACATCTGTGTGAAGTTATTGTTTCCCTCTTCAATAACTTCACACAACAACAAGGAGCTGACATATGAATACAATGTGAAGCTGAATCAGTGAAGAAAAACAAAATGTAATGTAATGTTCGCCGCTAAGTGTCTGGCGCTCTGGGCAGAATCTAATGAAGGCGCCATGTGTAGTGTGCCATGTGCACTGTAAATGATGAGTGCTTAGAGGAAACGAGAAGCACAGACAGTGGCCCACAGCTCTAATGAGTCAACCCAACCCTGACCTTATTTCTTAAGTTCACTCATTAATCAACAAAATGCCCTAATAATGAATCTCAATGTCTTTTATTCCACTAAGCCTGTTCGGTATAACAGAGCAGTCCTGGAGTGAGTTTCTGACTATTTACTAATAAGTGGAATAAGCGTTACATCTCTCTCAAACAGCCGGTGTTTGCAGTAGTAAAAAGCCTCCCATTAGCCATTATGTAGACTGAATTGAAAATCCTGTTTGGAGGGCAGATCAAAAAAATATTTGTGTGGAGAAAACGCAGACAGGCTTTTATGTTTTTAGCGGATGTACTGCATTTTTATTCATTCATTTATTCATTCATTTGCATTACGCCATTAAGCTTAGCGACTGTGTTTAGAAGGCAGGTCACAAATCATTTGCAGAAACAGGGGCACGCTGTAACATCGGAGCATTAATTAAATTTATGTCGTGTAATTTTAGAAAGTCTGTATTATGTTATACTGTTTGTGTTCTCTCTTGTACTCTGCTGTCATGTTTGTTTTTCCTTTTGTTTTACGCTGATGACCAGATTGGAGAGGTTTACTCTTTTATGTGCAATCCTTTGGGTCTCTTGTTCTGTTACATCGTGGAGTTTGAAGTGAAATAAATAAAGAACTCTCGCACTTCAAACACAAGCAAGAGGTCCACCTTTATACACCAGTCTGTCTGAAGATATTTTTTGCATCATATTTCCATCTTTCCATCCTCCCATCCCCACCCATGACCAAAAATGATCACACAGTAACTCCACCGCATGCACACACATACTTTAAAGTTCCCCTCCAGGCATGTTTTAAACTATGTAAAAATGTTCAGCTATGATTAATATTTTGTTTAAAATGGTTTTCCCCACATATAAAGTGAATAAGAATAATCAAAAACTGGGGATGGAAGCACATCTACGCTTCTGGATCAGGCCTTATGCCCCGCCCACATGCCCCGCCCACCACCACTGCCTGCGCTAGGTTGACAGGTGAAAGAGCAGCGCGTATTAAGATGGTCAGCGGAGGAAACATCGGAGCGACTTGGGGAGTTTGTTGTGACCAAAATCAGCAACTAGAAGACGTATCAGAACGGTTAGCATCTTTTATCCGTTTATGCTGTTTGTTAGCTTGTAACAGGCAGTGGCTGACAAAGTGTTAGCGGTTGTGCTAATGCAAACTCTCGTTATCTGTACTGACAAGGTTTCGGGTTTATTTAGCCCCGCCCCTCGTCTCCACAAGTTGACAGGATTGGTTCCTTAGTTTTGTGATGTATGAATCCCTGCCTGTCTGAATCCGTTTTTATGAGACTGTCATTGAAGTCCAAGGTTGACTGCTTATGTCTTGTATTATATAAAAAACATCATATGGATGTTAACAAGATTAAAAACCTCTTTACATATTTCTCGAGAGTGAATCACTGGTACATTTAAATTGTCACTTCATCTATTTACTATTATTATCTATTTTTATATTGTGAATTGAACTTTCTGTGGAGCCAGTCCTTGCCGTGATAAAGGCACCTCTCATTCACATCAATATCCTGAACCTCCACATGAAATTGAACAATTTTATGACATGAACTGCTCCGATTGCTGCAAAACCCACACTCCCTCATTTCCTGTGGGTTCAACAGCAGCCGAGTGACTGAAGAACAACTTCATAAGATCTTCCTAAAATGAGCTTGGTGACAAAGGAGTCGACTGGCCTTAATATAGCAGGATCCATCAGAGACAATGCACCTAGAAGGGAGTATTCTGTCACAACGTCTGTCAGCCATTGAGCTGAGGAGACGAGAAATATTCACGTTCCCTCCAGTCACTGCCACTGGAAGAGGGATGGTAATTGCTGGTGCTCGGTGACGCTAGATGAGGTAGAGATGGGTATGCTATGCTAACACAGCTGGGCTGTGAGTCATTGGGCCTAATGTGGCTGCTTCCTCATGCTCCTGTCAGACTTGCATTTAGATCGTCTCTCCGGGGGCAAGGTGATGGCCGCTGCCTATCTGCTCTGTTTCATATCCTGTCACTGTGAGCGGGACTGGCCACGATGATGCCTGCAGCTCGCTAAATTTAGGAACACAAGAGGAGAACGGCATTTTCTTCACACATGGATACTTACGTTTGTGCAGCTGCAAATAACAAATTAATGTTTTTAAACCCTGCGCACTTTTGAACAGCTTAATTAGTTTAGTTTTTTTTAATTAAAATCTTCACCTGTCTGACAGGTGTTATTCCAACTGTCAAACCTGACAGCAAAAGCATTAAAACATCAATAAAAAATTATTATAAAAGCTTTTTTTTTTTAGTGCTTTGAGGTTAAGCCACTTTACTTTCTGTCAGCTTATTTCTAAATTTTCTTTTGGGAGTTCTCTACATCCGCTTAAGGACAGTGTTCAGGGCAGGGTTAAGCCTTCCCCGTGTTTACAGTACAACTGTGTCAACTGAGGAGCACTACAACACAGCTGTATTTACATTCCTATCAAACCATTGCTAAAACAAACACCAGTTCTCCCAAAAGAACCGACTACTTTAGAGTAAAAGTGGGAGGAAAAACGAGTTCGGCCTCCTGACCCACCTTCTCCGACTCTGCTGCCCGTTTCTCTGTCCCACACTGTTTCTGCCTGCGTTGCATATTCTCACTTGTACGCCCAGTCTAGTCCTCTGAACGCTGCTATTCTCCCAGCGGGAACATGAAGGGCACTCGTGCATTCATCCTACACTGTTACAGAACTTGGAGCAGTATATATATATATATATAGTATTTACCTTTAATGGGAAACACGGTCAAGGTGAGGCGTGTAATAACAAATGGTTTAATTACAGAGGTAAAGAGAAACGTGTATTTCAGCAGAGCTGGAGCAAAGCTATCTCAGCTTGGTAGCAGTAGGTCAGTGGTGACAGACCCACAGAGAGATGAGCGTTGTTCAGCCAACAACAGACGAAGTGGTGTCTCCACCGTAGTGGAGCATTTAGCAGCTAAAGAACCAGATATCTCCCTCGGCAGCTGGTGGGGAACAACACGGAACTAAAAGTTGTGTGTATATTGAACTAAAATTCATAAGGTAGCCAGAAATGCAACTTCATATTAATGCTAATGTTGCTAGATGTCCGCTGGAAGTTTCCTGTATCAGCTTTATTAAGGTTTATGTGAGCATTATGTTTACAGCTTGTTGTGCTGCTCCTAAGTGGCCAAACTAATCTATTAATCCTGGTTTAAAGGAGCTATTTGTAAGTTTAGCTTTTGCTACATAGCTAACATTAGCATTAGCAGCTGTTCACTTACCAGTCTAGAAGAAACGTTGCAAGTTCAGCATCAAACTTTATTCCTTTACTCAGCAAGAGGTAGAAAAGCAAACGCTCTTGTTTTGCTTCTATTTCTATCACTTTTTTTTTTTCTACTGAAGTTAGCATGCTAACTAGCTATTTCCAGTCCAGCTAAACCCCCTCGTCACTTTCCGATACCGAGTCACTGTAGCGCCCAGGCTACACTGAAGAGGTAACGCTGCTCAGATGACGTAGTGTGACCTCTTGTTTTTTTAAACGCAACAATGGCTGAGGCTCTTGGCAAGACTGCTAAGTAAACAGCTGTTGCTAACACTGGCTATGTAGCAATAGCAAAACTTACAAATAGCTCCTTTAAGTAAAGCTTCAGTACCATATCTACTTAAAAAATAACATTATAAACTGATACTGAATATATCTGAAGTGGTTTTTGGAGCTTTATTTTCTGTTCGCTGGGATGATGATGATCATGATATCATGCAAACCGACTTGTTTTCAACTATTTTGTTTATTATTATATTATAAATATGATTATTCATTGTTAAATGGTTTAGATTTAACCTCGTGTGCATTTCATTTAAGCACTTACGTTTGAGCATTTGGAACCTGGAGCTTCGTAAACCCTTAGGAAATACTCTCTAGTAGTGTCTACATGTAGCAGCCCAGAAGGAACCCTCTGCAACTTACCATAATGGTGGATCTGGCATCAAAGGCCACACGTTTGATCCTCTGAATGATGCCATCGCCTCCATATGCCTGCAGGGAGAGAGATCATGGAATGGAAACAGAGCTATTTCTATTTCTAGCCCATCCCAATTTTTATATTCACCACCTATGTAGCACAGAGGCAGGGTTTCATCCATTCTTAAGTTTGGCATCTACAATGTGATGCAATTACTTGGGGACAATCCGTAAACAAAATTAATTGTCAACATGTCAATAAAATCTTCTCCGACTGCTCACACAGTAGCCACACTGAATAATATAGTGTCAGGTGCCCAGTTATACGCTCACTACATCCCAGACATTTAAAATATTGTTTCATTAACCGCTTCCCTGCACAAAATTATCTGATGTGCTCGACTCCGGTTTGTTCACTGTCCAGCGGTTCTGCTCCGTCTGAGCTCATTTGCTGGCAGAAGCACCTGGGCAGTCAATGAGTGATCTGTCCTGATGCTAATTCATCAGGATGGCCAATTAGTGAGCTCTGACTAAGCAGGACTTTGTGCGAAAGGAGCTGAAGGTGGGCATGAGATAATTTTCGTGGAAGCAGCTGTTGCTCAGGCCTGCGCCGTGCGAGGACTGCATAAGTAGTTTGAGAAGTTTTTTAGAAACATTTTCAAAGCATGTTGCTGGAGTTCTTTCTCAATTGCAAACAGGCAAGAAGACGGAGGACTTAAAGAAATTGTAGTTGGTCTATGTACCACAAGAGCAGAGAGTAGGGATTTAAAAAGTCTGTCAGCTCCACCGTCCTCTGGCTGGTTCATGCTTCATGCGTGGCTAAACACGTCGTCGTACCTTAGTTATGAAATACACTCAAAAATTCTACAACTTTGCTCATGACTATGGAAAAATCTAACACTATTATAACTTTTTTTTTTTTTTTTGCAGAGTTTGCATTATCTTAAATTTAATTTAATGCATTTATCACACATTATTCTGTGTTTCTACACGGAGCACAAACCAGCCTCGAGGCACCTCTTGGCAGACATTAGCAGCATGACGTGAAGAGGATGAAACTGTCCTGAGTTTTGGCTGCAGGGAACATGAAGGTTTCTGTTGCTGTTTATTTGGTGGGAGGTGGTTTGTTTTGCCAAGCAGAAAATAGCCAAGACCTTTCTTGGAAAAAAATAAAAAAGGACAGGACCTCTGGCTGTTTGGCTTATGGTTTCATACATCTGGTGACGTTAAGTGTAGCGCAGGGGAAGCGATGACATTTCTTTTCCAGATTAGTGTGAACACTATAGTACAGGGTCATGTAGTAATCTCGGTGTTTTACTTAGAAGATGGAATTATTGTGGATAATCTGTTCAGGGGGGACGGCAATATGAAATCTAAACATGTAAAAGGAGATTGGAAATATACCTCATCTGGGGAAAATATTTTCCACAGGGGACTTAAAATGCAAAGCAACATGCTTGATTAATGAGGACTACTAGTGTGATTACAATGGTACAACCCCAGGGAAGAGGGAGGGAGAGGGGGGGTGTCCACCGAGCTGAATGCCTAAACAGGAAGCAGGAGAGAGATGGGGAGGGAGGGAGGGAAGAGGAGAAGATCTGGACCTGTGCAGAGCCGTTCAAAACGCTGCTGATGAATTGGACCAGCTGCTCCAGGGTGTCCGTCGGCTCGCTGGGCAGGAAGTACTGCTCGTTGGATGTGTTGAGGATGACGACAGAGGGCACCGTCACCTCGCTGAGGGACAGGGGGAAAAACAGGAAACTCAGCTTTTAATCTTCTCAACCTCAGCGCCGGCTCGGCTCGCCGTTATCAAAGCGCATCATTAGATGGGAACAAATTGTGGTTTCTTAAAGAACAAATGGTAACACAATAGTGAGATAAACAAACCCCTCTGTGCTCAGAGCAACCTAACTTTTCCCATGGGTGTTCTTTCAAAGAGGGGATTTTTTTCAAAAGGGAGAAAAGGCAACGCAGCCTGGCCTATTTCAGCGTGGCATTTCCTCTATCTTTTATGCAAACAGTGTGCTACTCAGGGGCTTTATGGGTCTGTGCTGGTCACATTTAAAGAGACCTTTACAAATTACAGCTGACAAGTGAAACACAGGGGGTCCAGGGGAAAGCAACTCTGCATCAATACTGAGACACATACAAAACATATACAAAGACGCCCAGTGGTCCAGTGAGCATTTGAACAGAAAATACAGAGGCGGAGGCGTAACACACCGTTCCATCTCCGGCCCACTTATTTTGACAAATCAGCGGAGGAATTACAAAACTCTGAAATAACAAACAAGGTCAAATAAACAATCCCTCTTTCACATGTTTTGCACAACACCAAAGCGTGGCTTAGATAAGGTGTCCTAGCGCTTGGACACACACACACACACACACACACAGGTGCACACAAACAGTCCATCACGCCTCCGCCACCTCACATCCCCGCCGTGTGACTCAACCCGGCAACAAATTGCACACCCATGCACACGTATCCATCACTGTCCCAGTCCACCACCCAGCTGAGATCAGGAGTGCAAACACACAACATCTCGCCACTCTTTCCAGCTGAGATTCGCAATTACATGTGTACACACACACACACACACACACACACACACACACACACACACACACACACACATTATGAATGTGCATCTCCATCTGACATTCAGCCTATTCCAACAGATGGCATCCATTTAAAATAAATATGGATTAGCCTATTCACCTCTGTGTGCGAGGGACTGCTGGGGGTTTGCTGCCCATAATGAAGGGCTATATACTGTACTCTATAGAATTACAACTGGCAGAAGGCGCACATTTTTTTCCCTTTCCGCTGCCGAAAAACAGCTGCCATATAATTAGGGCTGATATTTTTTTTTTTATATTAAAAGCATGCAGAAAGTTTATCCAAGCCTAGTTTGGCATTAGCCTAAAATATCTTTTTCATATTTGACGTGATTAAGACTTGGACGTCCTCCAAAAGAGGTAAAAGCAACAGTTCAGGGGGGTGGAAACATTTAACCTTCTTACCTCTAATTGTAAAATATTACATACAATATATTTCCCATATTCATGCCTGGATCTTCTATGATTTCAGACACCCCTGAGGTGGACCGTACCATTTTCTAAACCATGACATTCTCTGCTCCGGCGCATCACGCAGGCAAATTGAGACAATGAAGGTAAATGTTAGTAGCAGTAGCTAACTACCTAGCTTGTTTAATACACTTTACCTTCTTAGCTTCAGAGTTTCAGATTTAGAAAATTGTCAACAGATGAATGCTAATGTTAGCTAGTTACTAATTTTAGCTTGAAGTTACCGTTTAGCTAGTTTCTAACTTTAGATTTATTTTACCATTTAGCTAATTAATGTTAGCTAGTTTCTCACTTTAGATTTATTTTACCGTTTAGCTAATTAATGTTAGCTAGTTTCTCACTTTAGATTTATTTTACCATTTAGCTAATTAATGTTAGCTAGTTTCTCACTTTAGATTTATTTTACCGTTTAGCTAATTAATGTTAGCTAGTTTCTAACTTTAGCCTTAAGCGACAGTTAAGCTAACTAGTGTTAGCTAGCTGTGGTGGTTTAGTAAGTCTAGACTTTTACCTTTTTGATATTGGCTTCTATAATAGTCACCCTCTTTATTTTCTCTCAGGAATTCAAGTATAATTTTGAGGTACTTGTACCTAACTTAAATATTATTCTTTCTAATCCACTACATATATTTGGTGTTTTTCAGTTTGGCTGGTATTGTTTTTACCTTGTGTGTCATCATGGCAAAAATGTGGTCCATCACAATCTGGTCTCTAGTTGTTGTTTCTACTAATTAGTGAGATTCTAGCTCATTATCAGCAGTTCATTAGTTCTTTTTTCCACATTTACCAGTTTTCTTTTCGTTTTCTAGTACCAGAAACTGTTAATTATTGCAAAAAGGAAGTAATTAAAAACCTAACTGTAAACTGTGATAGATAGATTTTGCATGTGGACATAAAATCTGGACAATCAGTTGAAACTTTCTTTTTAAACCCTCAAACAAAAAAAACAAAAGAATCATGAAATTGGCATTCATTGTGTACTGAACACCAGTTCCACAATAAATTCATCAGGGGTTCCACAAAAGCTATCTTTAGTACACAGATCAAACGACCTGTAGTTAGCATTTTTCTAGTCATTCACCTCTTCCCTTCACACACACACAGACTTTTCAGTCACCTCACATCTTCCTCTAGTGCTTCACAGCGCACAATGCATTCCATATGAGGGGTTAGCAATAATCCAACGTTTAAACAGAGGCAGAGGCAGCCTTGGACTTAAGAGTGGTGCTCATGTTGTTTGTGTGTGGGTATATACTGTATATATATATATATATGTGTTAATGAGTGAGTGTGTGTGTGCCTCTGGTGAAAGCAGGGGCAGCCTTACACCAGACAGACCGCTGCCAGAACACAGTAATCGCTGTGATGACAGAAAGACGGATAAAAAGCCATCAGATTTATTTCCATGGCCCTCCTAAGGGAGAGGATTAGTGGACATTGACAGGCCAGGATTTCATTCCTAAAAGGAGGGCAATTAATCCTGTGCTACGGCGGCCAAATTCAGTCCTGTAAAACCGAGCGAAATACACATTGTATGTACTCATACAAAATTAGGAAGGCTAATCACCTCTTTTATCCTTAAATATAAACACCCCGCCTGTCTAAGTGTGTGTGTGTGTGTGTGTGTGTGTGTGTGTGTGTGCCGGTCGAATGTGGATTTGAATACGACTCCTACTGTACTAACTGACACATTTCTAATTACACAGGACCTGGGAGACCATGTCTGCTATAATCTCTCTCATGCAAACAATAACATGCTCAAATTAAAATAACATCCTGCAGTACTCGCAGATTCTCAACACAAACATACACATAACATTATACAAAAGACGCACATAATTAGACACTGTGCGTTGGTGGACGTAAAAAAAAAAACAGACATGCCCGCTGCTGCGGCCCTCGCCGGCCTGGAACACTAGCGGGGTTCTGTCTAATTAAAAAGTGGAGGATGTCAGTAGCGGGGGGCCTCTCCGAGCATGACACCCCAAACAGTCGGCCTCTGGCTGGGCTCAACTGCAGCAGGGTCTTTCTGAATCATTAGCGCTGCTCTTTGGCAAGCTATTAAAAACACACGCCTGCTATAGATTTAATCCATAGCCTTATCTGTAAATTCCTCATACATTCCCCGTCTATCCTGCTCTCACTCATGCAGATTTTCAAGAGTGTGTGCATCAGTCTGTGCGTGGTGATGGCGGCGGCGGCGGCGGGGGGGGGGGGTTTAAAATTGCAGAGAGCTCTGAAAAAGAAATGACACTCCTGACTGTGTAATTGACTTCTCCACGAGAGAGCATCTTTTAATGGCAGAGGCTGGCATTTTCGAGTCAGCACGGACCTGGATAAGGAGCTGACAGAAGGTGGTACGAGGTAGAGAGAGAGAGAGAGAGGAGGGTGACATGAGAAGAGGGAAGGGAGGCTGGATATGAGACACTCACCCCATAATGAGGCTGTTAATGTAGTCATTCCCATCCATGTGGCCAAACTGGAAATCTCTGGAGATGCAAGACAAAAAAAAAAAAAAAAAAAAATCAGTGGCATGAGAAAGCGAGACAGAACATCAGAAACAGAAACACACAGAACAGAATAAAACGAGCACTTTTTTCCCCTCCCCCTCGTCTCCCTGGACTTTATTTACCTCGGACAAACCGGGACACAAACTCCCCGGCACAATAAGACACAAATATGAAATCACGTTGAATGGAATTGCATGGTCTCGCTGTGGAAACCTGGGATCACGTTTGTCACTATAAGCAGGGGTGGGGGTGTGGTGGGGGTGTG
>NW_019525475.1:48229-49395 GCF_002814215.2 Seriola lalandi dorsalis | reverse complement strand
TGGGGGGGTATATATATCCCCAGAGCTCCGTCATCTGCCGTCTCCTGCTTCTCCTAATCTTTTCCAGCATAGAAAAAGGACTCAGGTGATTTATCTAAACGATAAGGCTGGAGGAGGAATTCAATTTGTATCTCATTGTACTGCACTATGTCTGAGCAGAGTGTATTGTGGGTAGACGAGGAAAGGGGGGGGGGGGGATTTGCACAAGTCCAGGGAAGCCGGTGACTTCCACTGAATGACTGATTATAGAGGCCTCTACATATATATTATATTCATATTGAGTCATAGCTACATCTAGCACATTTGTCCCGTGGGCGCTAAACAATACTGCCAGCGCTTCTACCAACGACACGATTATGGAGAGTCTGAACCACAGTATGTAATAAATCCAGCGGATGCAGTGATAAAATCATTCTGCGTTAGTGATCTCGCCGACAACAGTGAGTCGGACCGGGAATAAAAGCTCATCAAAAAGTCGGTTTGTAACTTTTGCTCTGAAGGCTGCAGCTGTGCGAGATGTGGTTTGGAAATAGTTGGAAAACGATCCACTTAAATATTTATGGATCCGTTTCCCATGTATGTCCACCCCTCCCCCACCCCCTGCTCCCAGTGACACGTCTTGGCCCGTCCACCGAGCAGGCCGGCCAACCACAGAAATAAGTAACTATGAGTAACTGAGAAACTTGTGTATGCGATATGAGGTTTGCAGCAAGAATGTGCAACAGATATTCTGGTAAATCCCGTCAGACTGTGCAATAATGGAAGATTTTCGCTGTGTAGTTAAATGTTCTCTGTGGAAATGAGTAAGTGCCCTTTTTAGCCGGTCAACAAAATATTTATACTTGTATTTATTGACGTTCTTTGTCATGTCTTATGTTTCTCAAGGGAGGAAAGATGTTTTTTTCAACATTTCAACAGAATTAAAATTCCAGGGAAAGTGGGCGCCACGTTACACAAGGTGGTTTATAATAGACATGAATATTTCACAGTAAAAGTCACATGACCCTTGTCACCAGGAGGCTTTCAAGCTCGCAGAAACACTATAAAATAAAAAGGTGTTTTTTGTTTTGTTTTTTTGTGGAGAGAAATAACGGATGAGCAATGAACGATTGCACAAAAGCAATGCAGTATATGCTGCATTGTTTATGTTTTTGGCCTATTTATCG
>NW_019525475.1:42915-48209 GCF_002814215.2 Seriola lalandi dorsalis | reverse complement strand
GGTACTGGATTCACTGCCAGGCATCAGTGTCTTTCTTCATACGACCACTGGGGGCCACAAAAGTCAACAATTTTTTTAATTCACAACGGCTTCGAGATATTCTTACACCAGCACTAAATTAATACACTTGGGCCATTAATCCACTTCTAAGTTTATTTCATCATTTATTATTTTAACATTAACATTAATGAAATTTGCCTAATTAATCTTGACGACCTGCAGGTCCAATTTGAAAATTAGCTGAGCAGCAGAAGATCGGAAATGTTGATTGATTGATTGATTGATTGATCCTGTGATGTGTAACACTTTGTTCTATGCGACATCATCACTTGAATTTCCCCTCCTTTGTCTGTGACATCATCACCATTAGAATTCCCCGCCTTTGAGCTATGACATCATCATCATCATCATCACTCAAATTCCCTTCTTTTGATCTATGTGACATCATCGTAACATCATCGTTAGAATTCATTTGAAGTTCCACGCCTGTAAGTGAACCGTTTTAATTAATCAATTAACTGATTAATTCATAAATTGATTTGAAGCACACTGAGAAAAAAGAAAGAAAAAACAAACATCTCTTCATGGCTCACCACATGAATGTCCAGTATGAGGCGCAAACTGAGAAAGAAACAGCAGAAGAAAGTTTACGGGAGGAATTTGAACGGCTCAAAAACGTTCTGCAGAGCGAACGGGCTCAGTGGGCCGAAGAGAGACTGAGGGCGAGGGAGATCGAGGAGACACTCAGAGACGATCTGGACAAGGTGAAAAAGATGTTTGTCACGTACGATGAAGCGATCAGGGAGACGGAGTTGTTAAAGAGGTACTCAAAGCAGAAAACAAGCAACTCTTATGCCAGTGTTTCGCGGAAAGGCGCGAGGAAGGAGAAAGTGCTGCTGAAGGAAATCGAACGGCTGAACAAACATCTGCAGAGCGAACGAACGAAAAGGACAAAAACTAAAGAAAAAATGAGGGAGAATGAGAAGCAGCTCAGAGAGGAACTGCAGAGGGTGAAAAGACGACTCATGACTCACGAGAGGTGCATGAAGAAGTGCGAAGTTCTGGAAAATCACAATCTGGAGCTCGGGTCGTTGCTGAGACGGGAGAGGAGGCTCACGGCTGAGCTGCAGCTCGAGGCCTCCGAAACACAGGAGGACTTCATCAAACTTCAACAAGAACACAAGGAGATGAACGCACTCCTGGAGTGTGAGAGCAAGACAAATACCGACCTTCAGGTGATGATCCAACAGCTTAAAGAAAAACCAGAGAGGCAGGAGAAGACCACAGAAGGAGAGAGCAGCCAGGATTATGAAGACCAAATAAAAGCCTTGCGGGCAGATATCGCTGCTCTACAAGAGGAAAACTCCAAACTCCAGAAACCAAACAGCTCACGACAGGAGGAGGAGGAGGAGGAAGTGAGGGCCGAAGCAGCACCTGAGTCTCCACAGCTGAGCTGCGAACGCACCGATGAGCCGCCGGCAACACCGATGGAGAAAAAGAGCAGGAGGCCTTCAAGGTGGAGGAGATTTACCAACCTCTTCGCTTGTGGTTCCCGCCACATGGAGTCAGAGGACGAGTGAGATACTGCGGTAAGTGAGAGGATTTACAACCACATTCATTGATTATTTCTTTTGTTTTTCTGGCCACTAAGAGCAAACTAACTCACACTGTAAAACAGTGATACTGTATTCTCTCTCTCTCTCTATACATATATATATATATATATATATATATATATACACACACATATCTCTCTCTCTATACATCTCTCTCATAAATAAATCAAATACATAAAAAATACCTTAAAATTAATGGTTTCTTTCTCCTGGGTTTGCTGTCATTTACCAAATGTTTTAGTTTCTCTTCACTGTAATGACAACATGATCAGACTCAGTGGAATTATGATTAAAATTATGTTAATAAGTTCGACTACTTAAAAAAAGTAGACGGACTCGTACCAAAGGAGTTTTTATATCTTCTAACAAACCAGAGTCCGTTTGTGCCTTTCATGTATGAGCATATATTGAGGAAACCATCAGTTTCTCTAAAATTATTTCACAATAATAATTAAAACCTGTTGTCTGAAAAACCCAAACGTCATTTAAAAACACTTATTTTTATTAAAAAGGTTTCACCAGAAACCCCAAAAAGACTATTGTGTCCACATGAGTTGCACTTCAGTTGGACAGGACAGAGTTGCATCTTGGGAAACGGGTTAAAAACCTTTTTCATTGTGCAGCAGATGGAATACTTTTTCACCCAAAAAGGTTTGAAGAGTTTGAAAATACCTTCCAGAGGTTGAAATGACAAAACTCTCACGGACTCAGAATGGGGAATCGGAGCCCAAAAAAGAAAACTTGATCTTGACAATTTCCTACACTAAAACCCGCGGTGATAGTCTGGTTTGATCGCAGCTGAGCAGTGACACAGATACAAAGACACTGCACAACACAACGAGGAAACATCAGCTTCAAAACAAGACAAAGACAGCTCAGACCTTACAGGTTCACCCTCAACCCTCAACCCCTGCAGCAGCCGTGACGTAACCCTAAAGTTACTTTCAGCGTTGAGTAATGTTTTGCGGGTTTAAGCTTTTGCTATTTTTGCTTATAAATTAGTCGGGTGTAAACTGCCTTTGATCTATAAATAAAATCACACTGTCAACGTATATGCAATAGACGGGATGCAGCACACACGAACGGACACGGCACTGTGGCCGAGAGATGAAAATTAGGTCCAACAATGTGAAATCTTTGCAGACCAAGATGGGATGATGATTCATGGATTCCAATGAATCTAAGAAGCCTTGGAGGTTTGATAAGAATGAGCAGCAATCAGCGCATCGATTTGAAGGCCTCAAGCTTGACAACTGCAGAAAGTGCTGCCTTTCACCCTTTCACGGATACATTTTTTCAACATAGACAGTACTTCTTCTTTTCGGCAAACAAATGGGCCTCGTAGGTGAGTTTCTGTTTGGCAGGGAACAGCGTTTTGGACGGTGGTGCTTCGTGCTTCTGTGTCGTGGTGGACAATGGTTAGGGTGTCTGGCCGTGACATGAAGCGAAGGTATCACCTGCTGTAATCAAACTTTTGTCACGTTCTGAAAGGCAGAATGTGTAGTCCGCTAATAACTGACACGTGCTTTAGAGAAACTACCACTAAGGGAGTCGTCATACCTTGAACCTTGTGTGTTGTACATACAAATGCGACCTTCACAGGAAGCCGTCTTCGCATTGACAAGTTCTATTCACAAATGTTTCTTTGCAAGGAAACCCGACTGCACAATTATGTCGTCTGCATCTATTTTTATGAGAGTAAAACATGTTTATTCGAAGCATAAACATGCAGCTATGTCTTTTGTGCCGGAAAGCGAAGCCCCGTCTTCCTCAGACAATGCATCCGACTTTCCTTTGACCTTCTTTGACTTTTCTTTGGTTCAGCGTCTCGGCAAAAGAAGACATCATCTATTTTTTGACGGATAATTTCAGTCAGTGTGATCTTCTGAAAGCGGTCGCACCAGAGGTCGGTTCGTATACGCAGAGAGGTTCCACCTGTCTGACAGGTGGTTGGCTGATAGAAATCTCCAACAGTGAGAACCGGCATTTCGCCTTTGATTTGGGCCATTCTTGCATCTACATAGGCAAAGAGAGACTTTGAGACCGTGGATACTTCACCATTGATGAAGCATTTCAACATGTAAAAGCTCTGCTCTGACTTTACCGAGGCCTTGAAACAAGAGGCTTTACGCTTCGTGGCAGCTTAAAGAGACAGCTCAAATCTGTACCTGAAATGTCGGCAAAACAAATAACAACCGCAGCATGTGTATGATGTATACTATACTGTGTCTAACTGGTTGTGAGCTGAGCTGCTGATAGAAATCTCAGGCAGAGTAAAAACCTGGTTTTAAAGCTGCAGGTTTCCTTCCTACTGCAGAGACCTCAGTATGTGAGTGTGTGTGAATGTAAACTCCTATTTTTATTCCATCATTTGACTGTGTGCATATTAACCCACAGTGACTGAATGATGCAGTTTGAATAAAATTAGTATTAAACTAATAAAGTAATAAATAGAAATGCACATATGAAGCAGCAGTCCTCTCGAGCAGGTTAGAGAAGGTTGCCATGATAACACAATATTGTAATATCGCTCTCAACCGCAGGGGATTTTTTATCTGGTGTTGACGTTCAATAATATTTTATTGAATCTGAATCCACTTGATGCAAAAATATGTGGCAACAATGATCTATTATCAACTCATAAGAGCGGACAGTTACACACCTACACATCCGGCAACACTTGGAGCTGTGTTTCTAGCAAATGAAAGTTTAACATCCACTCTCCACCTCTATCTGGAGACAGTAATTTGATCTATTGTTAAAGTTAAACTGTTGATTAGTGCAAGGTTAAGTAAGGTTGTTCTGAAATGTTAAAAAAATTCTCCCCCCTGGTGCTCGTTGCTTTGAGTCCAGAATTATCTACGGACAGGAAGTCACGAGTCAAAGGGGTTTCAGCTTGTGGCAAAAGCACGGCACAGGCTTTTACCCATGATAAACATTCATGCCTGGTCCTGTCGCAGTGCAGGATTTCATCCCAATTCACACCCACCAACCGACAAAATCAAACTTTCCCACAAGTACAATTTGCACACATGTAGGCATCTGCCCCCCCTCCACCCAACCCCCTCCACACACACACACACACACACACACAGACGGGTTCCCTCTCAGATCTGAGATTTGCATTCACTGTTCTGTCAAAATGGTACAAATGGTGGGTGAGCTGAATACCTCGACATTTATTACCGCATCAAACGGCGTCAGCTCATTCAGATGTCAGTCACCACCTATGATCTGTCGAATGCGCTGCCTCCGCCCACCACCGGGGGCGACAGTTGAGCCTGTGACTTTGTAATTACAAGTGCCGTTTAAAGGTGTGTCGGAGCGCTGCGCTGATCTCAGTGGGGAATCTCAAACTCAAAAGTCTTCAAATAAAAAAATTAAAAAAAAAAAAAAAACAGGACTGGGTAGTGTATACTAGCGGATACTAGTCTAATTGATGATAGGGATCTGTGTAATTCAATCAGTCCTAATGGGAATGCCTGGAGAGAGGACGAAACACTTTGATCGTGGCGGTTTGAGATACAGAAATCTACCAGATGAAGCAACATGGTCGATGATGACGTGGGTATAAGGAAGGAACTTAAGCACAACGTGAGAAATGTGAGTCGGTTTCGTATTAATCTTTGTGAGAAAAAAAAAAATCCTCTTGACGCCCCTTCACCCTGCTGGGGGGGG